>NW_026614166.1:0-300000 GCF_026230105.1 Diorhabda sublineata
CTTCCTAATTTGAAGTCGAATTTCAACATTTCTCATATATTTGAGTGAGTTTGCATTTAACTTTGTCAGATATCGTCGATTAACATCCATTGAAGCCCATTGAGGTCGATTGAAAATTTGTGTTGATTGAAAATTTTCAAAGTCTATCTTCCTAATTTGAAGTCAAATTTCAACATTTCTCATATATTTGAGTGAGTTTGCATCTAACTTTGTCAGACATCGTCGATTAACATCCATTGAAGCCCATTGAGGTCGATTGTCAATTTTTGTTGATTGAAAATTTTCAAAGTCTATCTTCCTAATTTGAAGTCGAATTTCAACATTTCTTATATATTTGAGAGAGATTGCATCTAACTTTGTCAGATATCGTCGATTACCTTCCATTGAAGCCCATTGAGGTCAACTGTCACTTTGTGTTGATTGTAAATTTTCAAAGTCTATCTTCCTAATTTGAAGTCGAATTTCAACATTTCTCATATATTTGAGTGAGTTTGCATCTAAATTTGTCAGATATCGTCGATTAACATCCATTGAAGCCCATTGAGGTCGATTGTCAATTTGAGTTGATTGAAAATTTTCAAAGTCTATCTTCCTAATTTGAGGTCGAATTTCAACATTTCTCATATATTTGAGTGAGTTTGCATCTAACTTTGTCAGATATCGTCGATTAACATCCATTGAAGCCCATTGAGGTCGATTGTCAATTTGATTTGATTGAAAATTTTCAAAGTCTATCTTCCTAATTTGAGGTCGAATTTCAACATTTCTCATATATTTGAGTGAGTTTGCATCTAACTTTGTCAGATATCGTCGATTACCTTCCATTGAAGCCCATTGAGGTCAACTGTCACTTTGTGTTGATTGAAAATTTTCAAAGTCTATCTTCCTAATTTGAAGTCGAATTTCAACATTTCTCATATATTTGAGTGAGTTTGCATCTAAATTTGTCAGATATCGTCGATTAACATCCATTGAAGCCCATTGAGGTCAACTGTCACTTTGTGTTGATTGAAAATTTTCAAAGTCTATCTTCCTAATTTGAAGTCGAATTTCAACATTTCTTATATATTTGAGAGAGTTTGCATCTAACTTTGTCAGATATCGTCGATTAACTTCCATTGAAGCCCATTGAGGTCGATTGTCAATTTGTGTTGATTGAAAATTTTCAAAGTCTATCTTCCTAATTTGAAGTCGAATTTCAACATTTCTTATATATTTGAGAGAGATTGCATCTAACTTTGTCAGATATCGTCGATTAACTTCCATTGAAGCCCATTGAGGTCAACTGTCACTTTGTGTTGATTGAAAATTTTCAAAGTCTATCTTCCTAATTTGAAGTCGAATTTCAACATTTCTCATATATTTGAGTGAGTTTGCATCTAGCTTTGTCAGATATCGTCGATTAACATCCATTGAAGCCCATTGAGGTCGATTGTCAATTTGTGTTGATTGAAAATTTTCAAAGTCTATCTTCCTAATTTGAGGTCGAATTTCAACATTTCTCATATATTTGAGTGAGTTTGCATCTAACTTTGTCAGATATACGCGATTAACATCCATTGAAGCCCATTGAGGTCAACTGTCACTTTGTGTTAATTGAAAATTTTCAAAGTCTATCTTCCTAATTTGAAGTCGAATTTCAATATTTCTTATATATTTGAGAGAGTTTGCATCTAACTTTGTCAGATATCGTCGATTAACATCCACTGAAGCCAATTGAGGTCGACTGTCACTTTGTGTTGATTGAAAATTTTCAAAGTCTATCTTCCTAATTTGAAGTCGAATTTCAACATTTCTTATATATTTGAGAGAGATTGCATCTAACTTTGTCAGATATCGTCGATTAACTTCCATTGAAGCCCATTGTGGTCAACTGTCACTTTGTGTTGATTGAAAATTTTCAAAGTCTATCTTCCTAATTTGAAGTCGAATTTCAACATTTCTCATATATTTCAGTGAGTTTGCATCTAACTTTGTCAGATATAGGCGATTAGCATCCATTGAAGCCCATTGAGGTCGACTATCACTTTGTGTTGATTGAAAATTTTTAAAGTCTATCTTCCTAATTTGAAGTCAAATTCCAACATTTCTCAAATATTTGAGTGAGTTTGCATCTAACTTTGTCAGATATCGTCGATTAACATCCATTGAAGCCCATTGAGGTCGATTGTCAATTTTTGTTGATTGAAAATTTTCAAAGTCTATCTTCCTAATTTGAAGTCGAATTTCAACATTTCTTATATATTTGAGAGAGATTGTATCTAACTTTGTCAGATATCGTCGATTAACTTCCATTGAAGCCTATTGAGGTCAACTGTCACTTTGTGTTGATTGAAAATTTTCAAAGTCTATCTTCCTAATTTGAAGTCGAATTTCAACATTTCTTATATATTTGAGAGAGATTGTATCTAACTTTGTCAGATATCGTCGATTAACTTCCATTGAAGCCTATTGAGGTCAACTGTCACTTTGTGTTGATTGAAAATTTTCAAAGTCTATCTTCCTAATTTGAAGTCGAATTTCAACATTTCTCATATATTTGAGTGAGTTTGCATCTAACTTTGTCAGACATCGTCGATTAACATCCATTGAAGCCCATTGAGGTCGATTGTCAATTTTTGTTGATTGAAAATTTTCAAAGTCTATCTTCCTAATTTGAAGTCGAATTTCAACATTTCTTATATATTTGAGAGAGATTGCATCTAACTTTGTCAGATATCGTCGATTACCTTCCATTGAAGCCCATTGAGGTCAACTGTCACTTTGTGTTGATTGAAAATTTTCAAAGTCTATCTTCCTAATTTGAAGTCGAATTTCAACATTTCTCATATATTTGAGTGAGTTTGCATCTAAATTTGTCAGATATCGTCGATTAACATCCATTGAAGCCCATTGAGGTCGATTGTCAATTTGAGTTGATTGAAAATTTTCAAAGTCTATCTTCCTAATTTGAGGTCGAATTTCAACATTTCTCATATATTTGAGTGAGTTTGCATCTAACTTTGTCAGATATCGTCGATTAACATCCATTGAAGCCCATTGAGGTCAACTGTCACTTTGTGTTGATTGAAAATTTTCAAAGTCTATCTTCCTAATTTGAAGTCGAATTTCAACATTTCTCATATATTTGAGTGAGTTTGCATCTAAATTTGT
Organism: Diorhabda sublineata; assembly: GCF_026230105.1. Lineage (NCBI taxonomy): Eukaryota > Metazoa > Arthropoda > Insecta > Coleoptera > Chrysomelidae > Diorhabda > Diorhabda sublineata. The sequence continues at coordinate 3,154 of NW_026614166.1, forward strand.
CAGATATCGTCGATTAACATCCATTGAAGCCCATTGAGGTCAACTGTCACTTTGTGTTGATTGAAAATTTTCAAAGTCTATCTTCCTAATTTGAAGTCGAATTTCAACATTTCTCATATATTTGAGTGAGTTTGCATCTAAATTTGTCAGATATCGTCGATTAACATCCATTGAAGCCCATTGAGGTCGATTGTCAATTTGAGTTGATTGAAAATTTTCAAAGTCTATCTTCCTAATTTGAGGTCGAATTTCAACATTTCTCATATATTTGAGTGAGTTTGCATCTAACTTTGTCAGATATCGTCGATTAACATCCATTGAAGCCCATTGAGGTCAACTGTCACTTTGTGTTGATTGAAAATTTTCAAAGTCTATCTTCCTAATTTGAAGTCGAATTTCAACATTTCTTATATATTTGAGAGAGATTGCATCTAACTTTGTCAGATATCGTCGATCAACTTCCATTGAAGCCCATTGAGGTCAACTGTCACTTTGTGTTGATTGAAAATTTTCAAAGTCTATCTTCCTAATTTGAAGTCGAATTTCAACATTTCTTATATATTTGAGAGAGTTTGCATCTAACTTTGTCAGATATCGTCGATTAACATCCATTGAAGCCCATTGAGGTCGATTGTCAATTTGAGTTGATTGAAAATTTTCAAAGTCTATCTTCCTAATTTGAAGTCGAATTTCAACATTTCTTATATATTTGAGAGAGTTTGCATCTAACTTTGTCAGATATCGTCGATTAACATCCACTGAAGCCAATTGAGGTCGACTGTCACTTTGTGTTGATTGAAAATTTTCAAAGTCTATCTTCCTAATTTGAAGTCGAATTTCAACATTTCTCATATATTTGAGAGAGTTTGCATCTAACTTTGTCAGATATCGTCGATTAACATCCATTGAAGCCAATTGAGGTCGACTGTCACTTTGTGTTGATTGAAAATTTTCAAAGTCTATCTTCCTAATTTGAAGTCGAATTTCAACATTTCTTATATATTTGAGAGAGTTTGCATCTAACTTTGTCAGATATCGTCGATTAATTTCCATTGAAGCCCATTGAGGTCGATTGTCAATTTGTGTTGATTGGAAATTTTCAAAGTCTATCTTCCTAATTTGAAGTCGAATTTCAACATTCCTTATATATTTGAGAGAGGTTGCATCTAACTTTGTCAGATATCGTCGATTAACTTCCATAGAAAGCCCATTGAGGTCAACTGTCACTTTGTGTTGATTGAAAATTTTCAAAGTCTATCTTCCTAATTTGAAGTCGAATTTCAACATTTCTCATATATTTGAGTGAGTTTGCATCTAACTTTGTCAGATATCGTCGATTAACATCCATTGAAGCCCATTGAGGTCGATTGTCAATTTGTGTTGATTGAAAATTTTCAAAGTCTATCTTCCTAATTTGAGGTCGAATTTCAACATTTCTCATATATTTGAGTGAGTTTGCATCTAACTTTGTCAGATATCGTCGATTAACATCCATTGAGGCCCATTGAGGTCGATTGTCAATTTGTGTTGATTGAAAATTTTCAAAGTCTATCTTCCTAATTTGAGGTCGAATTTCAACATTTCTCATATATTTGAGTGAGTTTGCATCTAACTTTGTCAGATATACGCGATTAACATCCATTGAAGCCCATTGAGGTCAACTGTCACTTTGTGTTGATTGAAAATTTTCAAAGTTTATCTTCCTAATTTGAAGTCGAATTCCAACATTTCTTATATATTTGAGAGAGTTTGCATCTAACTTTGTCAGATATCGTCGATTAACTTCCATTGAAGCCCATTGAGGTCGATTGTCAATTTGTGTTGATTGAAAATTTTCAAAGTCTATCTTCCTAATTTGAAGTCGAATTTCAACATTCCTTATATATTTGAGAGAGATTGCATCTAACTTTGTCAGATATCGTCGATTAACTTCCATTGAAGCCCATTGAGGTCAACTGTCACTTTGTGTTGATTGAAAATTTTCAAAGTCTATCTTCCTAATTTGAAGTCGAATTTCAACATTTCTCATATATTTGAGTGAGTTTGCATCTAACTTTGTCAGATATCGTCGATTAACATCCATTGAGGCCCATTGAGGTCGATTGTCAATTTGTGTTGATTGAAAATTTTCAAAGTCCATCTTCCTAATTTGAGGTCGAATTTCAACATTTCTCATATATTTGAGTGAGTTTGCATCTAACTTTGTCAGATATACGCGATTAACATCCATTGAAGCCCATTGAGGTCAACTGTCACTTTGTGTTGATTGAAAATTTTCAAAGTCTATCTTCCTAATTTGAAGTCGAATTTCAACATTTCTTATATCTTTGAGAGAGTTTGCATCTAACTTTGTCAGATATCGTCGATTAACATCCATTGAAGCCCATTGAGGTCGATTGTCAATTTGTGTTGATTGAAAATTTTCAAAGTCTATCTTCCTAATTTGAAGTCGAATTTCAACATTTCTTATATATTTGAGAGAGATTGCATCTAACTTTGTCAGATATCGTCGATTAACTTCCATTGAAGCCCATTGAGGTCAACTGTCACTTTGTGTTGATTGAAAATTTTCAAAGTCTATCTTCCTAATTTGAAGTCGAATTTCAACATTTCTTATATATTTGAGAGAGTTTGCATCTAACTTTGTCAGATATCGTCGATTAACATCCATTGAAGCCCATTGAGGTCGATTGTCAATTTGAGTTGATTGAAAATTTTCAAAGTCTATCTTCCTAATTTGAAGTCGAATTTCAACATTTCTTATATATTTGAGAGAGTTTGCATCTAACTTTGTCAGATATCGTCGATTAACATCCACTGAAGCCAATTGAGGTCGACTGTCACTTTGTGTTGATTGAAAATTTTCAAAGTCTATCTTCCTAATTTGAAGTCGAATTTCAACATTTCTCATATATTTGAGAGAGTTTGCATCTAACTTTGTCAGATATCGTCGATTAACATCCATTGAAGCCAATTGAGGTCGACTGTCACTTTGTGTTGATTGAAAATTTTCAAAGTCTATCTTCCTAATTTGAAGTCGAATTTCAACATTTCTTATATATTTGAGAGAGTTTGCATCTAACTTTGTCAGATATCGTCGATTAATTTCCATTGAAGCCCATTGAGGTCGATTGTCAATTTGTGTTGATTGGAAATTTTCAAAGTCTATCTTCCTAATTTGAAGTCGAATTTCAACATTCCTTATATATTTGAGAGAGGTTGCATCTAACTTTGTCAGATATCGTCGATTAACTTCCATAGAAAGCCCATTGAGGTCAACTGTCACTTTGTGTTGATTGAAAATTTTCAAAGTCTATCTTCCTAATTTGAAGTCGAATTTCAACATTTCTCATATATTTGAGTGAGTTTGCATCTAACTTTGTCAGATATCGTCGATTAACATCCATTGAAGCCCATTGAGGTCGATTGTCAATTTGTGTTGATTGAAAATTTTCAAAGTCTATCTTCCTAATTTGAGGTCGAATTTCAACATTTCTCATATATTTGAGTGAGTTTGCATCTAACTTTGTCAGATATACGCGATTAACATCCATTGAAGCCCATTGAGGTCAACTGTCACTTTGTTGATTGAAAATTTTCAAAGTCTATCTTCCTAATTTGAAGTCGAATTTCAACATTTCTTATATATTTGAGAGAGTTTGCATCTAACTTTTTCAGATATCGTCGATTAACATCCACTGAAGCCAATTGAGGTCGACTGTCACTTTGTGTTGATTGAAAATTTTCAAAGTCTATCTTCCTAATTTGAAGTCAAATTTCAACATTTCTCATATATTTGAGTGAGTTTGCATCTAACTTTGTCAGGTATCGTCGATTAACATCCATTGAAGCCCATTGAGGTCGATTGTCAATTTGTGTTGATTGAAAATTTTCAAAGTCTATCTTCCTAATTTGAAGACGAATTTCAACATTTTTCATATATTTGAGTGAGTTTGCATCTAACTTTGTCAGATATCGTCGATTAACATCCATTGAAGCTCATTGAGGTCGATTGTCAATTTGTGTTGATTGAAAATTTTCAAAGTCTATCTTCCTAATTTGAAGTCGAATTTCAACATTTCTTATATATTTGAGAGAGTTCGCATCTAACTTTGTCAGATATCGTCGATTAACATCCATTGAAGCTCATTGAGGTCGATTGTCAATTTGTGTTGATTGAAAATTTTCAAAGTCTATCTTCCTAATTTGAGGTCGAATTTAAACATTTCTCATATATTTGAGTGAGTTTGCATCTAACTTTGTCAGATATACGCGATTAACATCCATTGAAGCCCATTGAGGTCAACTGTCACTTTGTGTTGATTGAAAATTTTCAAAGTCTATCTTCCTAATTTGAAGTCGAATTTCAACATTTCTTATATATTTGAGAGAGTTTGCATATAACTTTGTCAGATATCGTCGATTAACATCCACTGAAGCCAATTGAGGTCGACTGTCACTTTGTGTTGATTGAAAATTTTCAAAGTCTATCTTCCTAATTTGAAGTCGAATTTCAACATTTCTTATATATTTGAGAGAGTTTGCATCTAACTTTGTCAGATATCGTCGATTAACATCCATTGAAGCCCATTGAGGTCGATTGTCAATTTGTGTTGATTGAAAATTTTCAAAGTCTATCTTCCTAATTTGAAGTCGAATTTCAACATTTCTTATATATTTGAGAGAGATTGCATCTAACTTTGTCAGATATCGTCGATAAACTTCCATTGAAGCCCATTGAGGTCAACTGTCACTTTGTGTTGATTGAAAATTTTCAAAGTCTATCCTAATTTGAGGTCGAATTTCAACATTTCTCATATATTTGAGTGAGTTTGCATCTAACTTTGTCAGATATACGCGATTAACATCCATTGAAGCCCATTGAGGTCAACTGTCACTTTGTGTTGATTGAAAGTTTTCAAAGTCTATCTTCCTAATTTGAAGTCGAATTTCAACATTTCTTATTTATTTGAGAGAGTTTGCATCTAACTTTGTCAGATATCGTCGATTAACATCCACTGAAGCAAATTGAGGTCGACTGTCACTTTGTGTTGATTGAAAATTTTCAAAGTCTATCTTCCTAATTTGAAGTCGAATTTCAACATTTCTTATATATTTGAGAGAGTTTGCATCTAACTTTGTCAAGTATCGTCGATTAACATCCATTGAAGCCCATTGAGGTCGATTGTCAATTTGTGTTGATTGAAAATTTTCAAAGTCTATCTTCCTAATTTGAAGTCGAATTTCAACATTTCTTATATATTTGAGAGAGATTGCATCTAACTTTGTCAGATATCGTCGATTAACTTCCATTGAAGCCCATTGAGGTCAACTGTCACTTTGTGTTGATTGAAAATTTTCAAAGTCTATCTTCCTAATTTGAAGTCGAATTTCAACATTTCTCATATATTTGAGTGAGTTTGCATCTAACTTTGTCAGATATCGTCGATTAACATCCATTGAAGCCCATTGAGGTCGATTGTCAATTTGTGTTGATTGAAAATTTTCAAAGTCTATCTTCCTAATTTGAGGTCGAATTTCAACATTTCTCATATATTTGAGTGAGTTTGCATCTAACTTTGTCAGATATACGCGATTAACATCCATTGAAGCCCATTGAGGTCAACTGTCACTTTGTGTTGATTGAAAATTTTCAAAGTCTATCTTCCTAATTTGAAGTCGAAATTCAACATTTCTTATATATTTGAGACAGTTTGCATCTAACGTTTTCAGATATCGTCGACTAACATCCACTGAAGCCAATTGAGGTCGACTGTCACTTTGTGTTGATTGAAAATTTTCAAAGTCTATCTTCCTAATTTGAAGTCGAATTTCAACATTTCTCATATATTTGAGTGAGTTTGCATCTAACTTTGTCAGATATCGTCGATTAACATCCATTGAAGCCCATTGAGGTCGATTATCAATTTGTGTTGATTGAAAATTTCCAAAGTCTATCTTCCTAATTTGAAGTCGAATTTCAACATTTCTCATATATTTGAGTGAGTTTGCATCTAACATTGTCAGATATCGTCGATTAACATCCATTGAAGCCCATTGAGGTCGATTGTCAATTTGTGTTGATTGAAAATTTTCAAAGTCTATCTTCCTAATTTGAAGTCGAATTTCAACATTTCTTATATATTTGAGAGAGATTGCATCTAACTTTGTCAGATATACGCGATTAACATCCATTGAAGCCCATTGAGGTCAACTGTCACTTTGTGTTGATTGAAAATTTTCAAAGTCTATCTTCCTAATTTGAAGTCGAAATTCAACATTTCTTATATATTTGAGACAGTTTGCATCTAACGTTTTCAGATATCGTCGACTAACATCCACTGAAGGCAATTGAGGTCGACTGTCACTTTGTGTTGATTGAAAATTTTCAAAGTCTATCTTCCTAATTTGAAGTCGAATTTCAACATTTCTCATATATTTGAGTGAGTTTGCATCTAACTTTGTCAGATATCGTCGATTAACTTCCATTGAAGCCCATTGAGGTCAACTGTCACTTTGTGTTGATTGAAAATTTTCAAAGTCTATCCTCCTAATTTGAGGTCGAATTTCAACATTTCTCATATATTTGAGTGAGTTTGCATCTAACTTTGTCAGATATACGCGATTAACATCCATTGAAGCCCATTGAGGTCAACTGTCACTTTGTGTTGATTGAAAATTTTCAAAGTCTATCTTCCTAATTTGAAGTCGAATTTCAACATTTCTTATTTATTTGAGAGAGTTTGCATCTAACTTTGTCAGATATCGTCGATTAACATCCACTGAAGCAAATTGAGGTCGACTGTCACTTTGTGTTGATTGAAAATTTTCAAAGTCTATCCTCCTAATTTGAAGTCGAATTTCAACATTTCCTATATATTTGAGAGAGTTTGCATCTAACTTTGTCAGATAGCGTCGATTAACATCCATTGAAGCCCATTGAGGTCGATTGTCAATTTGTGTTGATTGAAAATTTTCAAAGTCTATCTTCCTAATTTGAAGTCGAATTTCAACATTTCTTATATATTTGAGAGAGATTGCATCTAACTTTGTCAGATATACGCGATTAACATCCATTGAAGCCCATTGAGGTCAACTGTCACTTTGTGTTGATTGAAAATTTTCAAAGTCTATCTTCCTAATTTGAAGTCGAATTTCAACATTTCTTATTTATTTGAGAGAGTTTGCATCTAACTTTGTCAGATATCGTCGATTAACATCCACTGAAGCAAATTGAGGTCGACTGTCACTTTGTGTTGATTGAAAATTTTCAAAGTCTATCCTCCTAATTTGAAGTCGAATTTCAACATTTCTTATATATTTGAGAGAGTTTGCATCTAACTTTGTCAAGTATCGTCGATTAACATCCATTGAAGCCCATTGAGGTCGATTGTCAATTTGTGTTGATTGAAAATTTTCAAAGTCTATCTTCCTAATTTGAAGTCGAATTTCAACATTTCTTATATATTTGAGAGAGATTGCATCTAACTTTGTCAGATATCGTCGATTAACTTCCATTGAAGCCCATTGAGGTCAACTGTCACTTTGTGTTGATTGAAAATTTTCAAAGTCTATCTTCCTAATTTGAAGTCGAATTTCAACATTTCTCATATATTTGAGTGAGTTTGCATCTAACTTTGTCAGATATCGTCGATTAACATCCATTGAAGCCCATTGAGGTCGATTGTCAATTTGTGTTGATTGAAAATTTTCAAAGTCTATCTTCCTAATTTGAGGTCGAATTTCAACATTTCTCATATATTTGAGTGAGTTTGCATCTAACTTTGTCAGATATACGCGATTAACATCCATTGAAGCCCATTGAGGTCAACTGTCACTTTGTGTTGATTGAAAATTTTCAAAGTCTATCTTCCTAATTTGAAGTCGAAATTCAACATTTCTTATATATTTGAGACAGTTTGCATCTAACGTTTTCAGATATCGTCGACTAACATCCACTGAAGCCAATTGAGGTCGACTGTCACTTTGTGTTGATTGAAAATTTTCAAAGTCTATCTTCCTAATTTGAAGTCGAATTTCAACATTTCTCATATATTTGAGTGAGTTTGCATCTAACTTTGTCAGATATCGTCGATTAACATCCATTGAAGCCCATTGAGGTCGATTATCAATTTGTGTTGATTGAAAATTTCCAAAGTCTATCTTCCTAATTTGAAGTCGAATTTCAACATTTCTCATATATTTGAGTGAGTTTGCATCTAACATTGTCAGATATCGTCGATTAACATCCATTGAAGCCCATTGAGGTCGATTGTCAATTTGTGTTGATTGAAAATTTTCAAAGTCTATCTTCCTAATTTGAAGTCGAATTTCAACATTTCTTATATATTTGAGAGAGATTGCATCTAACTTTGTCAGATATACGCGATTAACATCCATTGAAGCCCATTGAGGTCAACTGTCACTTTGTGTTGATTGAAAATTTTCAAAGTCTATCTTCCTAATTTGAAGTCGAAATTCAACATTTCTTATATATTTGAGACAGTTTGCATCTAACGTTTTCAGATATCGTCGACTAACATCCACTGAAGGCAATTGAGGTCGACTGTCACTTTGTGTTGATTGAAAATTTTCAAAGTCTATCTTCCTAATTTGAAGTCGAATTTCAACATTTCTCATATATTTGAGTGAGTTTGCATCTAACTTTGTCAGATATCGTCGATTAACTTCCATTGAAGCCCATTGAGGTCAACTGTCACTTTGTGTTGATTGAAAATTTTCAAAGTCTATCCTCCTAATTTGAGGTCGAATTTCAACATTTCTCATATATTTGAGTGAGTTTGCATCTAACTTTGTCAGATATACGCGATTAACATCCATTGAAGCCCATTGAGGTCAACTGTCACTTTGTGTTGATTGAAAATTTTCAAAGTCTATCTTCCTAATTTGAAGTCGAATTTCAACATTTCTTATTTATTTGAGAGAGTTTGCATCTAACTTTGTCAGATATCGTCGATTAACATCCACTGAAGCAAATTGAGGTCGACTGTCACTTTGTGTTGATTGAAAATTTTCAAAGTCTATCCTCCTAATTTGAAGTCGAATTTCAACATTTCCTATATATTTGAGAGAGTTTGCATCTAACTTTGTCAGATAGCGTCGATTAACATCCATTGAAGCCCATTGAGGTCGATTGTCAATTTGTGTTGATTGAAAATTTTCAAAGTCTATCTTCCTAATTTGAGGTCGAATTTCAACATTTCTCATATATTTGAGTGAGTTTGCATCTAACTTTGTCAGATATACGCGATTAACATCCATTGAAGCCCATTGAGGTCAACTGTCACTTTGTGTTGATTGAAAATTTTCAAAGTCTATCTTCCTAATTTGAAGTCGAATTTCAACATTTCTTATATATTTGAGACAGTTTGCATCTAACGTTTTCAGATATCGTCGATTAACATCCACTGAAGCCAATTGAGGTCGACTGTCACTTTGTGTTGATTGAAAATTTTCAAAGTCTATCTTCCTAATTTGAAGTCGAATTTCAACATTTCTTATATATTTGAAAGAAGTTGCATCTAACTTTGTCAGATATCGTCGATTAACTTCCATTGAAGCCCATTGAGGTCAACTGTCACTTTGTGTTGATTGAAAATTTTCAAAGTCTATCTTCCTAATTTGAAGTCGAATTTCAACATTTCTCATATATTTGAGTGAGTTTGCATCTAACTTTGTCAGATATCGTCGATTAACATCCATTGAAGCCCATTGAGGTCGATTATCAATTTGTGTTGATTGAAAATTTTCAAAGTCTATCTTCCTAATTTGAAGTCGAATTTCAACATTTCTCATATATTTGAGTGAGTTGGCATCTAACTTTGTCAGATATCGTCGATTAACACCCATTGAAGCCCATTGAGGTCGATTGTCAATTTGTGTTGATTGAAAATTTTCAAAGTCTATCTTCCTAATTTGAAGTCGAATTTCAACATTTCTCATATATTTGAGTGAGTTTGCATCTAACTTTGTCAGTTATAGGCGATTAACATCCATTGAAGCCCATTGAGGTCGAATGTCACTTTGTGTTGATTGAGAATTTTTAAAGTCTATCTTCCTAATTTGAAGTCGAATTTCAACATTTCTCATATATTTGAGTGAGTTTGCATCTAAATTTGTCAGATATCGTCGATTAACATCCATTGAAGCCCATTGAGGTCGATTGTCAATCTGTGTTGATTGAAAATTTTCAAAGTCTATCTTCCTAATTTGAAGTCGAATTTCAACATTTCTCATATATTTGAGTGAGTTTGCATCTAACATTGTCAGATATCGTCGATTAACATCCATTGAAGCCCATTGAGGTCGATTGTCAATTTGTGTTGATTGAAAATTTTCAAAGTCTTTCTTCCTAATTTGAAGTCGAATTTCAACATTTCTCATATATTTGAGAGAGTTTGCATTTAACTTTGTCAGATATCGTCGATTAACATCCATTGAAGCCCATTGAGGTCGATTGTCAATTTGTGTTGATTGAAAATTTTCAAAGTCTATCTTCCTAATTTGAAGTCAAATTTCAGTATTTCTCATATATTTGAGAGAGTTTGCATTTAACTTTGTCAGGTATCGTTGATTAACATCCATTGAAGCCCATTGAGGTCGATTGTCAATTTGTGTTGATTGAAAATTTTCAAAGTCTATCTTCCTAATTTGAAGTCGAATTTCAACATTTCTCATATATTTGAGTGAGTTTGCATCTAACTTTGTCAGATATCGTCGATTAACTTCCATTGAAGCCCATTGAGGTCGATTGTCAATTTGTGTTGATTGAAAATTTTCAAAGTCTATCTTCCTAATTTGAAGTCAAATTTCAACATTTCTCATATATTTGAGTGAGTTTGCATCTAACTTTGTCAGATATAGGCGATTAACATCCATTGAAGCCCATTGAGGTTGACTGTCACTTTGTGTTGATTGAAAATTTTCAAAGTCTATCTTCCTAATTTGAAGTCGAATTTCAACATTTCTCATATATTTGAGTGAGTTTGCATCTAACTTTGTCAGATATACGCGATTAACATCCATTGAAGCCCATTGAGGTCGATTGTCAATTTGTGTTGATTGAAAATTTTCAAAGTCTATCTTCCTAATTTGAAGTCGAATTTCAACATTTCTCATATATTTGAGAGAGTTTGCATTTAACTTTGTCAGATATCGTCGATTAACATCCATTGAAGCCCATTGAGGTCGATTGTCAATTTGTGTTGATTGAAAATTTTCAAAGTCTATCTTCCTAATTTGAAGTCGAATTTCAACATTTCTTATATATTTGAGAGAAGTTGCATCTATCTTTGTCAGATATCGTCGATTAACTTCCATTGAAGCCCTTTGAGGTCAACTGTCACTTTGTGTTGATTGAAAATTTTCAAAGTCTATCTTCCTAATTTGAAGTCGAATTTCAACATTTCTCATATATTTGAGTGAGTTTGCATCTAACTTTGTCAGATATCGTCGATTAACATCCATTGAAGCCCATTGAGGTCGATTGTCAATTTGTGTTGATTGAAAATTTTCAAAGTCTATCTTCCTAATTTGAAGTCAAATTTCAACATTTCTCATATATTTGAGTGAGTTTGCATCTAACTTTGTCAGATATAGGCGATTAACATCCATTGAAGCCCATTGAGGTCGACTGTCACTTTGTGTTGATTGAAAATTTTCAAAGTCTATCTTCCTAATTTGAAGTCGAATTTCAACATTTCTCATATATTTGAGTGAGTTTGCATCTAACTTTGTCAGATATACGCGATTAACATCCATTGAAGCCCATTGAGGTCGATTGTCAATTTGTGTTGATTGAAAATTTTCAAAGTCTATCTTCCTAATTTGAAGTCAAATTTCAACATTTCTCATATATTTGAGTGAGTTTGCATCTAACTTTGTCAGATATAGGCGATTAACATCCATTGAAGCCCATTGAGGTCGACTGTCACTTTGTGTTGATTGAAAATTTTCAAAGTCTATCTTCCTAATTTGAAGTCGAATTTCAACATTTCTCATATATTTGAGAGAGTTTGCATTTAACTTTGTCAGATATCGTCGATTAACATCCATTGAAGCCCATTGAGGTCGATTGTCAATTTGTGTTGATTGAAAATTTTCAAAGTCTATCTTCCTAATTTGAAGTCGAATTTCAACATTTCTTATATATTTGAGAGAAGTTGCATCTAACTTTGTCAGATATCGTCGATTAACTTCCATTGAAGCCCATTGAGGTCAACTGTCACTTTGTGTTGATTGAAAATTTTCAAAGTCTATCTTCCTAATTTGAAGTCGAATTTCAACATTTCTCATATATTTGAGTGAGTTTGCATCTAACTTTGTCAGATATCGTCGATTAACATCCATTGAAGCCCATTGAGGTCGATTATCAATTTGTGTTGATTGAAAATTTTCAAAGTCTATCTTCCTAATTTGAAGTCGAATTTCAACATTTCTTATATATTTGAGACAGTTTGCATCTAACGTTTTCAGATATCGTCAATTAACATCCACTGAAGCCAAATGAGGTCGACTGTCACTTTGTGTTGATTGAAAATTTTCAAAGTCTATCTTCCTAATTTGAAGTCGAATTTCAACATTTCTTATATATTTGAAAGAAGTTGCATCTAACTTTGTCAGATATCGTCGATTAACTTCCATTGAAGCCCATTGAGGTCAACTGTCACTTTGTGTTGATTGAAAATTTTCAAAGTCTATCTTCCTAATTTGAAGTCGAATTTCAACATTTCTCATATATTTGAGTGAGTTTGCATCTAACTTTGTCAGATATACGCGATTAACATCCATTGAAGCCCATTGAGGTCAACTGTCACTTTGTGTTGATTGAAAATTTTCAAAGTCTATCTTCCTAATTTGAAGTCGAATTTCAACATTTCTTATATATTTGAGACAGTTTGCATCTAACGTTTTCAGATATCGTCGATTAACATCCACTGAAGCCAATTGAGGTCGACTGTCACTTTGTGTTGATTGAAAATTTTCAAAGTCTATCTTCCTAATTTGAAGTCGAATTTCAACATTTCTTATATATTTGAAAGAAGTTGCATCTAACTTTGTCAGATATCGTCGATTAACTTCCATTGAAGCCCATTGAGGTCAACTGTCACTTTGTGTTGATTGAAAATTTTCAAAGTCTATCTTCCTAATTTGAAGTCGAATTTCAACATTTCTCATATATTTGAGTGAGTTTGCATCTAACTTTGTCAGATATCGTCGATTAACATCCATTGAAGCCCATTGAGGTCGATTATCAATTTGTGTTGATTGAAAATTTTCAAAGTCTATCTTCCTAATTTGAAGTCGAATTTCAACATTTCTCATATATTTGAGTGAGTTGGCATCTAACTTTGTCAGATATCGTCGATTAACACCCATTGAAGCCCATTGAGGTCGATTGTCAATTTGTGTTGATTGAAAATTTTCAAAGTCTATCTTCCTAATTTGAAGTCGAATTTCAACATTTCTCATATATTTGAGTGAGTTTGCATCTAACTTTGTCAGTTATAGGCGATTAACATCCATTGAAGCCCATTGAGGTCGAATGTCACTTTGTGTTGATTGAGAATTTTTAAAGTCTATCTTCCTAATTTGAAGTCGAATTTCAACATTTCTCATATATTTGAGTGAGTTTGCATCTAAATTTGTCAGATATCGTCGATTAACATCCATTGAAGCCCATTGAGGTCGATTGTCAATCTGTGTTGATTGAAAATTTTCAAAGTCTATCTTCCTAATTTGAAGTCGAATTTCAACATTTCTCATATATTTGAGTGAGTTTGCATCTAACATTGTCAGATATCGTCGATTAACATCCATTGAAGCCCATTGAGGTCGATTGTCAATTTGTGTTGATTGAAAATTTTCAAAGTCTATCTTCCTAATTTGAGGTCGAATTTCAACATTTCTCATATATTTGAGTGAGTTTGCATCTAACTTTGTCAGATATACGCGATTAACATCCATTGAAGCCCATTGAGGTCAACTGTCACTTTGTGTTGATTGAAAATTTTCAAAGTCTATCTTCCTAATTTGAAGTCGAATTTCAACATTTCTTATATATTTGAGACAGTTTGCATCTAACGTTTTCAGATATCGTCGATTAACATCCACTGAAGCCAATTGAGGTCGACTGTCACTTTGTGTTGATTGAAAATTTTCAAAGTCTATCTTCCTAATTTGAAGTCGAATTTCAACATTTCTTATATATTTGAGAGAAGTTGCATCTAACTTTGTCAGATATCGTCGATTAACTTCCATTGAAGCCCATTGAGGTCAACTGTCACTTTGTGTTGATTGAAAATTTTCAAAGTCTATCTTCCTAATTTGAAGTCGAATTTCAACATTTCTCATATATTTGAGTGAGTTTGCATCTAACTTTGTCAGATATCGTCGATTAACATCCATTGAAGCCCATTGAGGTCGATTATCAATTTGTGTTGATTGAAAATTTTCAAAGTCTATCTTCCTAATTTGAAAACGAATTTCAACATTTCTCATATATTTGAGTGAGTTGGCATCTAACTTTGTCAGATATCGTCGATTAACACCCATTGAAGCCCATTGAGGTCGATTGTCAATTTGTGTTGATTGAAAATTTTCAAAGTCTATCTTCCTAATTTGAAGTCGAATTTCAACATTTCTCATATATTTGAGTGAGTTTGCATCTAACTTTGTCAGTTATAGGCGATTAACATCCATTGAAGCCCATTGAGGTCGAATGTCACTTTGTGTTGATTGAGAATTTTTAAAGTCTATCTTCCTAATTTGAAGTCGAATTTCAACATTTCTCATATATTTGAGTGAGTTTGCATCTAAATTTGTCAGATATCGTCGATTAACATCCATTGAAGCCCATTGAGGTCGATTGTCAATCTGTGTTGATTGAAAATTTTCAAAGTCTATCTTCCTAATTTGAAGTCGAATTTCAACATTTCTCATATATTTGAGTGAGTTTGCATCTAACATTGTCAGATATCGTCGATTAACATCCATTGAAGCCCATTGAGGTCGATTGTCAATTTGTGTTGATTGAAAATTTTCAAAGTCTTTCTTCCTAATTTGAAGTCGAATTTCAACATTTCTCATATATTTGAGAGAGTTTGCATTTAACTTTGTCAGATATCGTCGATTAACATCCATTGAAGCCCATTGAGGTCGATTGTCAATTTGTGTTGATTGAAAATTTTCAAAGTCTATCTTCCTAATTTGAAGTCAAATTTCAGTATTTCTCATATATTTGAGAGAGTTTGCATTTAACTTTGTCAGGTATCGTTGATTAACATCCATTGAAGCCCATTGAGGTCGATTGTCAATTTGTGTTGATTGAAAATTTTCAAAGTCTATCTTCCTAATTTGAAGTCGAATTTCAACATTTCTCATATATTTGAGTGAGTTTGCATCTAACTTTGTCAGATATCGTCGATTAACATCCATTGAAGCCCATTGAGGTCGATTGTCAATTTGTGTTGATTGAAAATTTTCAAAGTCTATCTTCCTAATTTGAAGTCAAATTTCAACATTTCTCATATATTTGAGTGAGTTTGCATCTAACTTTGTCAGATATAGGCGATTAACATCCATTGAAGCCCATTGAGGTTGACTGTCACTTTGTGTTGATTGAAAATTTTCAAAGTCTATCTTCCTAATTTGAAGTCGAATTTCAACATTTCTCATATATTTGAGTGAGTTTGCATCTAACTTTGTCAGATATACGCGATTAACATCCATTGAAGCCCATTGAGGTCGATTGTCAATTTGTGTTGATTGAAAATTTTCAAAGTCTATCTTCCTAATTTGAAGTCGAATTTCAACATTTCTCATATATTTGAGAGAGTTTGCATTTAACTTTGTCAGATATCGTCGATTAACATCCATTGAAGCCCATTGAGGTCGATTGTCAATTTGTGTTGATTGAAAATTTTCAAAGTCTATCTTCCTAATTTGAAGTCGAATTTCAACATTTCTTATATATTTGAGAGAAGTTGCATCTATCTTTGTCAGATATCGTCGATTAACTTCCATTGAAGCCCTTTGAGGTCAACTGTCACTTGGTGTTGATTGAAAATTTTCAAAGTCTATCTTCCTAATTTGAAGTCGAATTTCAACATTTCTCATATATTTGAGTGAGTTTGCATCTAACTTTGTCAGATATCGTCGATTAACATCCATTGAAGCCCATTGAGGTCGATTGTCAATTTGTGTTGATTGAAAATTTTCAAAGTCTATCTTCCTAATTTGAAGTCAAATTTCAACATTTCTCATATATTTGAGTGAGTTTGCATCTAACTTTGTCAGATATAGGCGATTAACATCCATTGAAGCCCATTGAGGTCGACTGTCACTTTGTGTTGATTGAAAATTTTCAAAGTCTATCTTCCTAATTTGAAGTCGAATTTCAACATTTCTCATATATTTGAGTGAGTTTGCATCTAACTTTGTCAGATATACGCGATTAACATCCATTGAAGCCCATTGAGGTCGATTGTCAATTTGTGTTGATTGAAAATTTTCAAAGTCTATCTTCCTAATTTGAAGTCAAATTTCAACATTTCTCATATATTTGAGTGAGTTTGCATCTAACTTTGTCAGATATAGGCGATTAACATCCATTGAAGCCCATTGAGGTCGACTGTCACTTTGTGTTGATTGAAAATTTTCAAAGTCTATCTTCCTAATTTGAAGTCGAATTTCAACATTTCTCATATATTTGAGAGAGTTTGCATTTAACTTTGTCAGATATCGTCGATTAACATCCATTGAAGCCCATTGAGGTCGATTGTCAATTTGTGTTGATTGAAAATTTTCAAAGTCTATCTTCCTAATTTGAAGTCGAATTTCAACATTTCTTATATATTTGAGAGAAGTTGCATCTAACTTTGTCAGATATCGTCGATTAACTTCCATTGAAGCCCATTGAGGTCAACTGTCACTTTGTGTTGATTGAAAATTTTCAAAGTCTATCTTCCTAATTTGAAGTCGAATTTCAACATTTCTCATATATTTGAGTGAGTTTGCATCTAACTTTGTCAGATATCGTCGATTAACATCCATTGAAGCCCATTGAGGTCGATTATCAATTTGTGTTGATTGAAAATTTTCAAAGTCTATCTTCCTAATTTGAAGTCAAATTTCAACATTTCTCATATATTTGAGTGAGTTTGCATCTAACTTTGTCAGATATAGGCGATTAACATCCATTGAAGCCCATTGAGGTTGACTGTCACTTTGTGTTGATTGAAAATTTTCAAAGTCTATCTTCCTAATTTGAAGTCGAATTTCAACATTTCTCATATATTTGAGTGAGTTTGCATCTAACTTTGTCAGATATACGCGATTAACATCCATTGAAGCCCATTGAGGTCGATTGTCAATTTGTGTTGATTGAAAATTTTCAAAGTCTATCTTCCTAATTTGAAGTCGAATTTCAACATTTCTCATATATTTGAGAGAGTTTGCATTTAACTTTGTCAGATATCGTCGATTAACATCCATTGAAGCCCATTGAGGTCGATTGTCAATTTGTGTTGATTGAAAATTTTCAAAGTCTATCTTCCTAATTTGAAGTCGAATTTCAACATTTCTTATATATTTGAGAGAAGTTGCATCTATCTTTGTCAGATATCGTCGATTAACTTCCATTGAAGCCCTTTGAGGTCAACTGTCACTTTGTGTTGATTGAAAATTTTCAAAGTCTATCTTCCTAATTTGAAGTCGAATTTCAACATTTCTCATATATTTGAGTGAGTTTGCATCTAACTTTGTCAGATATCGTCGATTAACATCCATTGAAGCCCATTGAGGTCGATTGTCAATTTGTGTTGATTGAAAATTTTCAAAGTCTATCTTCCTAATTTGAAGTCAAATTTCAACATTTCTCATATATTTGAGTGAGTTTGCATCTAACTTTGTCAGATATAGGCGATTAACATCCATTGAAGCCCATTGAGGTCGACTGTCACTTTGTGTTGATTGAAAATTTTCAAAGTCTATCTTCCTAATTTGAAGTCGAATTTCAACATTTCTCATATATTTGAGTGAGTTTGCATCTAACTTTGTCAGATATACGCGATTAACATCCATTGAAGCCCATTGAGGTCGATTGTCAATTTGTGTTGATTGAAAATTTTCAAAGTCTATCTTCCTAATTTGAAGTCAAATTTCAACATTTCTCATATATTTGAGTGAGTTTGCATCTAACTTTGTCAGATATAGGCGATTAACATCCATTGAAGCCCATTGAGGTCGACTGTCACTTTGTGTTGATTGAAAATTTTCAAAGTCTATCTTCCTAATTTGAAGTCGAATTTCAACATTTCTCATATATTTGAGAGAGTTTGCATTTAACTTTGTCAGATATCGTCGATTAACATCCATTGAAGCCCATTGAGGTCGATTGTCAATTTGTGTTGATTGAAAATTTTCAAAGTCTATCTTCCTAATTTGAAGTCGAATTTCAACATTTCTTATATATTTGAGAGAAGTTGCATCTAACTTTGTCAGATATCGTCGATTAACTTCCATTGAAGCCCATTGAGGTCAACTGTCACTTTGTGTTGATTGAAAATTTTCAAAGTCTATCTTCCTAATTTGAAGTCGAATTTCAACATTTCTCATATATTTGAGTGAGTTTGCATCTAACTTTGTCAGATATCGTCGATTAACATCCATTGAAGCTCATTGAGGTCGATTATCAATTTGTGTTGATTGAAAATTTTCAAAGTCTATCTTCCTAATTTGAAGTCGAATTTCAACATTTCTCATATATTTGAGTGAGTTGGCATCTAACTTTGTCAGATATCGTCGATTAACACCCATTGAAGCCCATTGAGGTCGATTGTCAATTTGTGTTGATTGAAAATTTTCAAAGTCTATCTTCCTAATTTGAAGTCGAATTTCAACATTTCTCATATATTTGAGTGAGTTTGCATCTAACTTTGTCAGTTATAGGCGATTAACATCCATTGAAGCCCATTGAGGTCGATTGTCAATTTGTGTTGATTGAAAATTTTCAAAGTCTATCTTCCTAATTTGAAGTCGAATTTCAACATTTCTCATATATTTGAGTGAGTTTGCATCTAACTTTGTCAGTTATAGGCGATTAACATCCATTGAAGCCCATTGAGGTCGAATGTCACTTTGTGTTGATTGAAAATTTTTAAAGTCTATCTTCCTAATTTGAAGTCGAATTTCAACATTTCTCATATATTTGAGTGAGTTTGCATCTAACTTTGTCAGATATCGTCGATTAACATCCATTGAAGCCCATTGAGGTCGATTATCAATTTGTGTTGATTGAAAATTTTCAAAGTCTATCTTCCTAATTTGAAGTCAAATTTCAACATTTCTCATATATTTGAGTGAGTTTGCATCTAACTTTGTCAGATATAGGCGATTAACATCCATTGAAGCCCATTGAGGTTGACTGTCACTTTGTGTTGATTGAAAATTTTCAAAGTCTATCTTCCTAATTTGAAGTCGAATTTCAACATTTCTCATATATTTGAGTGAGTTTGCATCTAACTTTGTCAGATATACGCGATTAACATCCATTGAAGCCCATTGAGGTCGATTGTCAATTTGTGTTGATTGAAAATTTTCAAAGTCTATCTTCCTAATTTGAAGTCGAATTTCAACATTTCTCATATATTTGAGAGAGTTTGCATTTAACTTTGTCAGATATCGTCGATTAACATCCATTGAAGCCCATTGAGGTCGATTGTCAATTTGTGTTGATTGAAAATTTTCAAAGTCTATCTTCCTAATTTGAAGTCGAATTTCAACATTTCTTATATATTTGAGAGAAGTTGCATCTATCTTTGTCAGATATCGTCGATTAACTTCCATTGAAGCCCTTTGAGGTCAACTGTCACTTTGTGTTGATTGAAAATTTTCAAAGTCTATCTTCCTAATTTGAAGTCGAATTTCAACATTTCTCATATATTTGAGTGAGTTTGCATCTAACTTTGTCAGATATCGTCGATTAACATCCATTGAAGCCCATTGAGGTCGATTGTCAATTTGTGTTGATTGAAAATTTTCAAAGTCTATCTTCCTAATTTGAAGTCAAATTTCAACATTTCTCATATATTTGAGTGAGTTTGCATCTAACTTTGTCAGATATAGGCGATTAACATCCATTGAAGCCCATTGAGGTCGACTGTCACTTTGTGTTGATTGAAAATTTTCAAAGTCTATCTTCCTAATTTGAAGTCGAATTTCAACATTTCTCATATATTTGAGTGAGTTTGCATCTAACTTTGTCAGATATACGCGATTAACATCCATTGAAGCCCATTGAGGTCGATTGTCAATTTGTGTTGATTGAAAATTTTCAAAGTCTATCTTCCTAATTTGAAGTCAAATTTCAACATTTCTCATATATTTGAGTGAGTTTGCATCTAACTTTGTCAGATATAGGCGATTAACATCCATTGAAGCCCATTGAGGTCGACTGTCACTTTGTGTTGATTGAAAATTTTCAAAGTCTATCTTCCTAATTTGAAGTCGAATTTCAACATTTCTCATATATTTGAGAGAGTTTGCATTTAACTTTGTCAGATATCGTCGATTAACATCCATTGAAGCCCATTGAGGTCGATTGTCAATTTGTGTTGATTGAAAATTTTCAAAGTCTATCTTCCTAATTTGAAGTCGAATTTCAACATTTCTTATATATTTGAGAGAAGTTGCATCTAACTTTGTCAGATATCGTCGATTAACTTCCATTGAAGCCCATTGAGGTCAACTGTCACTTTGTGTTGATTGAAAATTTTCAAAGTCTATCTTCCTAATTTGAAGTCGAATTTCAACATTTCTCATATATTTGAGTGAGTTTGCATCTAACTTTGTCAGATATCGTCGATTAACATCCATTGAAGCTCATTGAGGTCGATTATCAATTTGTGTTGATTGAAAATTTTCAAAGTCTATCTTCCTAATTTGAAGTCGAATTTCAACATTTCTCATATATTTGAGTGAGTTTGCATCTAACTTTGTCAGTTATAGGCGATTAACATCCATTGAAGCCCATTGAGGTCGAATGTCACTTTGTGTTGATTGAAAATTTTTAAAGTCTATCTTCCTAATTTGAAGTCGAATTTCAACATTTCTCATATATTTGAGTGAGTTTGCATCTAAATTTGTCAGATATCGTCGATTAACATCCATTGAAGCCCATTGAGGTCGATTGTCAATTTGTGTTGATTGAAAATTTTCAAAGTCTATCTTCCTAATTTGAAGTCGAATTTCAACATTCCTCATATATTTGACCGAGTTAGCATCTAACATTGTCAGATATCGTCGATTAACAT
The DNA here is from genome assembly GCF_026230105.1 of Diorhabda sublineata. Taxonomy (NCBI): domain Eukaryota; kingdom Metazoa; phylum Arthropoda; class Insecta; order Coleoptera; family Chrysomelidae; genus Diorhabda; species Diorhabda sublineata. The sequence continues at coordinate 24,486 of NW_026614166.1, forward strand.
CCATTGAAGCCCATTGAGGTCGATTGTCAATTTGTGTTGATTGAAAATTTTCAAAGTCTATCTTCCTAATTTGAAGTCAAATTTCAACATTTCTCATATATTTTAGTGAGTTTGCATCTAACTTTGTCAGATATAGGCGATTAACATCCATTGAAGCCCATTGAGGTCGACTGTCACTTTGTGTTGATTGAAAATTTTCAAAGTCTATCTTCCTAATTTGAAGTCGAATTTCAACATTTCTCATATATTTGAGTGAGTTTGCATCTAACTTTGTCAGATATACGCGATTAACATCCATTGAAGCCCATTGAGGTCAACTGTCACTTTGTGTTGATTGAAAATTTTTAAAGTCTATCTTCCTAATTTGAAGCCGAATTTCAGCATTTCTCATATATTTGAGTGAGTTTGCATCTAAATTTGTCAGATATCGTCGATTAACTTCCATTGAAGCCCATTGAGGTCAACTGTCACTTTGTGTTGATTGAAAATTTTCAAAGTCTATCTTCCTAATTTGAAGTCGAATTTCAACATTTCTCATAAATTTGAGAGAGTTTGCATCTAACTTTGTCAGATATCGTCGATTAACTTCCATTGAAGCCCATTGAGGTCAACTGTCACTTTGTGTTGATTGAAAATTTTCAAAGTCTATCTTCCTAATTTGAAGTCGAATTTCAACATTTCTCATAAATTTGAGAGAGTTTGCATCTAACTTTGTCAGATATCGTCGATTAACATCCACTGAAGCCAATTGAGGTCGACTGTCACTTTGTGTTGATTGAAAATTTTCAAAGTCTATCTTCCTAATTTGAAGTCGAATTTCAACATTTCTCATATATTTGAGTGAGTTTGCATCTAACTTTGTCAGATATCGTCGATTAACATCCATTGAAGCCCATTGAGGTCAACTGTCACTTTGTGTTGATTGAAAATTTTCAAAGTCTATCTTCCTAATTTGAAGTCGAATTTCAACATTTCTCATAAATTTGAGAGAGTTTGCATCTAACTTTGTCAGATATCGTCGATTAACTTCCATTGAAGCCCATTGAGGTCAACTGTCACTTTGTGTTGATTGAAAATTTTCAAAGTCTATCTTCCTAATTTGAAGTCGAATTTCAACATTTCTCATAAATTTGAGAGAGTTTGCATCTAACTTTGTCAGATATCGTCGATTAACTTCCATTGAAGCCCATTGAGGTCAACTGTCACTTTGTGTTGATTGAAAATTTTCAAAGTCTATCTTCCTAATTTGAAGTCGAATTTCAACATTTCTCATATATTTGAGTGAGTTTGCATCTAACTTTGTCAGATATCGTCGATTAACACCCATTGAAGCCCATTGAGGTCGATTGAAAATTTTCAAAGTCTATCTTCCTAATTTGAAGTCGAATTTCAACATTTCTCATATATTTGAGTGAGTTTGCATCTAACTTTGTCAGTTATAGGCGATTAACATCCATTGAAGCCCATTGAGGTCGAATGTCACTTTGTGTTGATTGAAAATTTTTAAAGTCTATCTTCCTAATTTGAAGTCGAATTTCAACATTTCTCATATATTTGAGTGAGTTTGCATCTAAATTTGTCAGATATCGTCGATTAACATCCATTGAAGCCCATTGAGGTCGATTGTCAATTTGTGTTGATTGAAAATTTTCAAAGTCTATCTTCCTAATTTGAAGTCGAATTTCAACATTTCTCATATATTTGACCGAGTTTGCATCTAACATTGTCAGATATCGTCGATTAACATCCATTGAAGCCCATTGAGGTCGATTGTCAATTTGTGTTGATTGAAAATTTTCAAAGTCTATCTTCCTAATTTGAAGTCAAATTTCAACATTTCTCATATATTTTAGTGAGTTTGCATCTAACTTTGTCAGATATAGGCGATTAACATCCATTGAAGCCCATTGAGGTCGACTGTCACTTTGTGTTGATTGAAAATTTTCAAAGTCTATCTTCCTAATTTGAAGTCGAATTTCAACATTTCTCATATATTTGAGTGAGTTTGCATCTAACTTTGTCAGATATACGCGATTAACATCCATTGAAGCCCATTGAGGTCAACTGTCACTTTGTGTTGATTGAAAATTTTTAAAGTCTATCTTCCTAATTTGAAGCCGAATTTCAGCATTTCTCATATATTTGAGTGAGTTTGCATCTAAATTTGTCAGATATCGTCGATTAACATCCATTGAAGCCCATTGAGGTCGATTGTCAATCTGTGTTGATTGAAAATTTTCAAAGTCTATCTTCCTAATTTGAAGTCAAATTTCAACATTTCTCATATATTTGAGAGAGTTTGCATTTAACTTTGTCAGGTATCGTTGATTAACATCCATTGAAGCCCATTGAGGTCGATTGTCAATTTGTGTTGATTGAAAATTTTCAAAGTCTATCTTCCTAATTTGAAGTCGAATTTCAACATTTCTCATATATTTGAGTGAGTTTGCATCTAACTTTGTCAGATATCGTCGATTAACATCCATTGAAGCCCATTGAGGTCGATTGTCAATTTGTGTTGATTGAAAATTTTCAAAGTCTATATTCCTAATTTGAAGTCAAATTTCAACATTTCTCATATATTTGAGTGAGTTTGCATCTAACTTTGTCAGATATAGGCGATTAACATCCATTGAAGCCCATTGAGGTCGACTGTCACTTTGTGTTGATTGAAAATTTTCAAAGTCTATCTTCCTAATTTGAAGTCGAATTTCAACATTTCTCATATATTTGAGTGAGTTTGCATCTAACTTTGTCAGATATACGCGATTAACATCCATTGAAGCCCATTGAGGTCGATTGTCAATTTGTGTTGATTGAAAATTTTCAAAGTCTATCTTCCTAATTTGAAGTCGAATTTCAACATTTCTCATATATTTGAGAGAGTTTGCATTTAACTTTGTCAGATATCGTCGATTAACATCCATTGAAGCCCATTGAGGTCGATTGTCAATTTGTGTTGATTGAAAATTTTCAAAGTCTATCTTCCTAATTTGAAGTCGAATTTCAACATTTCTTATATATTTGAGAGAAGTTGCATCTATCTTTGTCAGATATCGTCGATTAACTTCCATTGAAGCCCTTTGAGGTCAACTGTCACTTTGTGTTGATTGAAAATTTTCAAAGTCTATCTTCCTAATTTGAAGTCGAATTTCAAAATTTCTTATATATTTGAGTGAGTTTGCATCCAACTTTGTCAGATATCGTCGATTAACATCCATTGAAGCCCATTGAGGTCGATTGTCAATTTGTGTTGATTGAAAATTTTCAAAGTCTATCTTCCTAATTTGAAGTCAAATTTCAACATTTCTCATATATTTGAGTGAGTTTGCATCTAACTTTGTCAGATATAGGCGATTAACATCCATTGAAGCCCATTGAGGTCGACTGTCACTTTGTGTTGATTGAAAATTTTCAAAGTCTATCTTCCTAATTTGAAGTCGAATTTCAACATTTCTCATATATTTGAGTGAGTTTGCATCTAACTTTGTCAGATATACGCGATTAACATCCATTGAAGCCCATTGAGGTCGATTGTCAATTTGTGTTGATTGAAAATTTTCAAAGTCTATCTTCCTAATTTGAAGTCAAATTTCAACATTTCTCATATATTTGAGTGAGTTTGCATCTAACTTTGTCAGATATAGGCGATTAACATCCATTGAAGCCCATTGAGGTCGACTGTCACTTTGTGTTGATTGAAAATTTTCAAAGTCTATCTTCCTAATTTGAAGTCGAATTTCAACATTTCTCATATATTTGAGAGAGTTTGCATTTAACTTTGTCAGATATCGTCGATTAACATCCATTGAAGCCCATTGAGGTCGATTGTCAATTTGTGTTGATTGAAAATTTTCAAAGTCTATCTTCCTAATTTGAAGTCGAATTTCAACATTTCTTATATATTTGTGAGAAGTTGCATCTAACTTTGTCAGATATCGTCGATTAACTTCCATTGAAGCCCATTGAGGTCAACTGTCACTTTGTGTTGATTGAAAATTTTCAAAGTCTATCTTCCTAATTTGAAGTCGAATTTCAACATTTCTCATATATTTGAGTGAGTTTGCATCTAACTTTGTCAGATATCGTCGATTAACATCCATTGAAGCCCATTGAGGTCGATTATCAATTTGTGTTGATTGAAAATTTTCAAAGTCTATCTTCCTAATTTGAAGTCGAATTTCAACATTTCTCATATATTTGAGTGAGTTGGCATCTAACTTTGTCAGATATCGTCGATTAACACCCATTGAAGCCCATTGAGGTCGATTGTCAATTTGTGTTGATTGAAAATTTTCAAAGTCTATCTTCCTAATTTGAAGTCGAATTTCAACATTTCTCATATATTTGAGTGAGTTTGCATCTAACTTTGTCAGTTATAGGCGATTAACATCCATTGAAGCCCATTGAGGTCGAATGTCACTTTGTGTTGATTGAAAATTTTTAAAGTCTATCTTCCTAATTTGAAGTCGAATTTCAACATTTCTCATATATTTGAGTGAGTTTGCATCTAAATTTGTCAGATATCGTCGATTAACATCCATTGAAGCCCATTGAGGTCGATTGTCAATTTGTGTTGATTGAAAATTTTCAAAGTCTATCTTCCTAATTTGAAGTCGAATTTCAACATTTCTCATATATTTGACCGAGTTTGCATCTAACATTGTCAGATATCGTCGATTAACATCCATTGAAGCCCATTGAGGTCGATTGTCAATTTGTGTTGATTGAAAATTTTCAAAGTCTATCTTCCTAATTTGAAGTCGAATTTCAACATTTCTCATATATTTGAGTGAGTTTGCATCTAAATTTGTCAGATATCGTCGATTAACATCCATTGAAGCCCATTGAGGTCGATTGTCAATTTGTGTTGATTGAAAATTTTCAAAGTCTATCTTCCTAATTTGAAGTCGAATTTCAACATTTCTCATATATTTGACCGAGTTTGCATCTAACATTGTCAGATATCGTCGATTAACATCCATTGAAGCCCATTGAGGTCGATTGTCAATTTGTGTTGATTGAAAATTTTCAAAGTCTATCTTCCTAATTTGAAGTCGAATTTCAACATTTCTCATATATTTGAGTGAGTTTGCATCCAAATTTGTCAGATATCGTCGATTAACATCCATTGAAGCCCATTGAGGTCGATTGTCAATTTGTGTTGATTGAAAATTTTCAAAGTCTATCTTCCTAATTTGAAGTCGAATTTCAACATTTCTCATATATTTGACCGAGTTTGCATCTAACATTGTCAGATATCGTCGATTAACATCCATTGAAGCCCATTGAGGTCGATTGTCAATTTGTGTTGATTGAAAATTTTCAAAGTCTATCTTCCTAATTTGAAGTCAAATTTCAACATTTCTCATATATTTTAGTGAGTTTGCATCTAACTTTGTCAGATATAGGCGATTAACATCCATTGAAGCCCATTGAGGTCGACTGTCACTTTGTGTTGATTGAAAATTTTCAAAGTCTATCTTCCTAATTTGAAGTCGAATTTCAACATTTCTCATATATTTGAGTGAGTTTGCATCTAACTTTGTCAGATATCGTCGATTAACATCCATTGAAGCCCATTGAGGTCGATTATCAATTTGTGTTGATTGAAAATTTTCAAAGTCTATCTTCCTAATTTGAAGTCGAATTTCAACATTTCTCATATATTTGAGTGAGTTGGCATCTAACTTTGTCAGATATCGTCGATTAACACCCATTGAAGCCCATTGAGGTCGATTGTCAATTTGTGTTGATTGAAAATTTTCAAAGTCTATCTTCCTAATTTGAAGTCGAATTTCAACATTTCTCATATATTTGAGTGAGTTTGCATCTAACTTTGTCAGTTATAGGCGATTAACATCCATTGAAGCCCATTGAGGTCGAATGTCACTTTGTGTTGATTGAAAATTTTTAAAGTCTATCTTCCTAATTTGAAGTCGAATTTCAACATTTCTCATATATTTGAGTGAGTTTGCATCTAAATTTGTCAGATATCGTCGATTAACATCCATTGAAGCCCATTGAGGTCGATTGTCAATTTGTGTTGATTGAAAATTTTCAAAGTCTATCTTCCTAATTTGAAGTCGAATTTCAACATTTCTCATATATTTGACCGAGTTTGCATCTAACATTGTCAGATATCGTCGATTAACATCCATTGAAGCCCATTGAGGTCGATTGTCAATTTGTGTTGATTGAAAATTTTCAAAGTCTATCTTCCTAATTTGAAGTCAAATTTCAACATTTCTCATATATTTTAGTGAGTTTGCATCTAACTTTGTCAGATATAGGCGATTAACATCCATTGAAGCCCATTGAGGTCGACTGTCACTTTGTGTTGATTGAAAATTTTCAAAGTCTATCTTCCTAATTTGAAGTCGAATTTCAACATTTCTCATATATTTGAGTGAGTTTGCATCTAACTTTGTCAGATATACGCGATTAACATCCATTGAAGCCCATTGAGGTCAACTGTCACTTTGTGTTGATTGAAAATTTTTAAAGTCTATCTTCCTAATTTGAAGTCGAATTTCAACATTTCTCATATATTTAAGTGAGATTGCATCTAACTTTGTCAGATATAGGCGATTAACATCCACTGAAGCCAATTGAGGTCGACTGTCACTTTGTGTTGATTGAAAATTTTCAAAGTCTATCTTCCTAATTTGAAGTCGAATTTCAACATTTCTTATATATTTGAGAGAATTTGCATCTAACTTTGTCAGATATCGTCGATTAACTTCCATTGAAGCCCATTGAGGTCAACTGTCACTTTGTGTTGATTGAAAATTTTCAAAGTCTATCTTCCTAGTTTGAAGTCGAATTTTAACATTTCTCATATATTTGAGTGAGTTTGCATCTAACTTTGTCAGATATCGTCGATTAACATCCATTGAAGCCCATTGAGGTCGATTATCAATTTGTGTTGATTGAAAATTTTCAAAGTCTATCTTCCTAATTTGAAGTCGAATTTCAACATTTCTCATATATTTGAGTGAGTTGGCATCTAACTTTGTCAGATATCGTCGATTAACACCCATTGAAGCCCATTGAGGTCGATTGTCAATTTGTGTTGATTGAAAATTTTCAAAGTCTATCTTCCTAATTTGAAGTCGAATTTCAACATTTCTCATATATTTGAGTGAGTTTGCATCTAACTTTGTCAGATATCGTCGATTAACATCCACTGAAGCCAATTGAGGTCGACTGTCACTTTGTGTTGATTGAAAATTTTCAAAGTCTATCTTCCTAATTTGAAGTCGAATTTCAACATTTCTTATATATTTGAGAGAATTTGCATCTAACTTTGTCAGATATCGTCGATTAACTTCCATTGAAGCCCATTGAGGTCAACTGTCACTTTGTGTTGATTGAAAATTTTCAAAGTCTATCTTCCTAATTTGAAGTCGAATTTCAACATTTCTCATATATTTGAGTGAGTTTGCATCTAACATTGTCAGATATCGTCGATTAACATCCATTGAAGCCCATTGAGGTCGATTATCAATTTGTGTTGATTGAAAATTTTCAAAGTCTATCTTCCTAATTTGAAGTCGAATTTCAACATTTCTCATATATTTGAGTGAGCTGGCATCTAACTTTGTCAGATATCGTCGATTAACATCCATTGAAGCCCATTGAGGTCGATTATCAATTTGTGTTGATTGAAAATTTTCAAAGTCTATATTCCTAATTTGAAGTCGAATTTCAACATTTCTCATATATTTGAGTGAGTTGGCATCTAACTTTGTCAGATATCGTCGATTAACACCCATTGAAGCCCATTGAGGTCGATTGTCAATTTGTGTTGATTGAAAATTTTCAAAGTCTATCTTCCTAATTTGAAGTCGAATTTCAACATTTCTCATATATTTGAGTGAGTTTGCATCTAACTTTGTCAGTTATAGGCGATTAACATCCATTGAAGCCCATTGAGGTCGAATGTCACTTTGTGTTGATTGAAAATTTTTAAAGTCTATCTTCCTAATTTGAAGTCGAATTTCAACATTTCTCATATATTTGAGTGAGTTTGCATCTAAATTTGTCAGATATCGTCGATTAACATCCATTGAAGCCCATTGAGGTCGATTGTCAATTTGTGTTGATTGAAAATTTTCAAAGTCTATCTTCCTAATTTGAAGTCGAATTTCAACATTTCTCATATATTTGAGTGAGTTGGCATCTAACTTTGTCAGATATCGTCGATTAACATCCATTGAAGCCCATTGAGGTCGATTGTCAATTTGTGTTGATTGAAAATTTTCAAAGTCTATCTTCCTAATTTGAAGTCGAATTTCAACATTTCTCATATATTTGAGAGAGTTTGCATTTAACTTTGTCAGATATCGTCGATTAACATCCATTGAAGCCCATTGAGGTCGATTGTCAATTTGTGTTGATTGAAAATTTTCAAAGTCTATCTTCCTAATTTGAAGTAAAATTTCATCATTTCTCATATATTTGAGAGAGTTTGCATTTAACTTTGTCAGGTATCGTCGATTAACATCCATTGAAGCCCATTGAGGTCGATTGTCAATTTGTGTTGATTGAAAATTTTTAAAGTCTATCTTCCTAATTTGAAGTCGAATTTCAACATTTCTTATATATTTGAGAGAATTTGCATCTAACTTTGTCAGATATCGTCGATTAACTTCCATTGAAGCCCATTGAGGTCAACTGTCACTTTGTGTTGATTGAAAATTTTCAAAGTCTATCTTCCTAATTTGAAGTCGAATTTCAACATTTCTCATATATTTGAGTGAGTTTGCATCTAACTTTGTCAGATATCGTCGATTAACATCCATTGAAGCCCATTGAGGTCGATTATCAATTTGTGTTGATTGAAAATTTTCAAAGTCTATCTTCCTAATTTGAAGTCGAATTTCAACATTTCTCATATATTTGAGTGAGTTGGCATCTAACTTTGTCAGATATCGTCGATTAACACCCATTGAAGCCGATTGAGGTCGATTGTCAATTTGTGTTGATTGAAAATTTTCAAAGTCTATCTTCCTAATTTGAAGTCGAATTTCAACATTTCTCACATATTTGAGTGAGTTTGCATCTAACATTGTCAGATATCGTCGATTAACATCCATTGAAGCCCATTGAGGTCAACTGTCACTTTGTGTTGATTGAAAATTTTCAAAGTCTATCTTCCTAATTTGAAGTCGAATTTCAACATTTCTCATATATTTGAGTGAGTTTGCATCTAACTTTGTCAGATATCGTCGATTAACATCCATTGAAGCCCATTGAGGTCGATTATCAATTTGTGTTGATTGAAAATTTTCAAAGTCTATCTTCCTAATTTGAAGTCGAATTTCAACATTTCTCATATATTTGAGTGAGTTGGCATCTAACTTTGTCAGATATCGTCGATTAACACCCATTGAAGCCCATTGAGGTCGATTGTCAATTTGTGTTGATTGAAAATTTTCAAAGTCTATCTTCCTAATTTGAAGTCGAATTTCAACATTTCTCATATATTTGAGTGAGTTTGCATCTAACTTTGTCAGTTATAGGCGATTAACATCCATTGAAGCCCATTGAGGTCGAATGTCACTTTGTGTTGATTGAAAATTTTTAAAGTCTATCTTCCTAATTTGAAGTCGAATTTCAACATTTCTCATATATTTGAGTGAGTTTGCATCTAAATTTGTCAGATATCGTCGATTAACATCCATTGAAGCCCATTGAGGTCAACTGTCACTTTGTGTTGATTGAAAATTTTCAAAGTCTATCTTCCTAATTTGAAGTCGAATTTCAACATTTCTCATATATTTGAGTGAGTTTGCATCTAACTTTGTCAGATATCGTCGATTAACATCCATTGAAGCCCATTGAGGTCGATTATCAATTTGTGTTGATTGAAAATTTTCAAAGTCTATCTTCCTAATTTGAAGTCGAATTTCAACATTTCTCATATATTTGAGTGAGTTGGCATCTAACTTTGTCAGATATCGTCGATTAACACCCATTGAAGCCCATTGAGGTCGATTGTCAATTTGTGTTGATTGAAAATTTTCAAAGTCTATCTTCCTAATTTGAAGTCGAATTTCAACATTTCTCATATATTTGAGTGAGTTTGCATCTAACTTTGTCAGTTATAGGCGATTAACATCCATTGAAGCCCATTGAGGTCGATTATCAATTTGTGTTGATTGAAAATTTTCAAAGTCTATCTTCCTAATTTGAAGTCGAATTTCAACATTTCTCATATATTTGAGTGAGTTGGCATCTAACTTTGTCAGATATCGTCGATTAACACCCATTGAAGCCCATTGAGGTCGATTTGTCAATTTCAAAGTCTATCTTCCTAATTTGAAGTCGAATTTCAACATTTCTCATATATTTGAGTGAGTTTGCATCTAACTTTGTCAGTTATAGGCGATTAACATCCATTGAAGCCCATTGAGGTCAACTGTCACTTTGTGTTGATTGAAAATTTTCAAAGTCTATCTTCCTAGTTAGTTCCTGATTAACATCCATTGAAGCCCATTGAGGTCGATTGTCAATTTGTGTTGATTGAAAATTTTCAAAGTCTATCTTCCTAATTTGAAGTCGAATTTCAACATTTCTCATATATTTGAGTGAGTTGGCATCTAACTTTGTCAGATATCGTCGATTAACATCCATTGAAGCCCATTGAGGTCGATTGTCAATTTGTGTTGATTGAAAATTTTCAAAGTCTATCTTCCTAATTTGAAGTCGAATTTCAACATTTCTCATATATTTGAGAGAGTTTGCATTTAACTTTGTCAGATATCGTCGATTAACATCCATTGAAGCCCATTGAGGTCGATTGTCAATTTGTGTTGATTGAAAATTTTCAAAGTCTATCTTCCTAATTTGAAGTAAAATTTCAACATTTCTCATATATTTGAGAGAGTTTGCATTTAACTTTGTCAGGTATCGTCGATTAACATCCATTGAAGCCCATTGAGGTCGATTGTCAATTTGTGTTGATTGAAAATTTTTAAAGTCTATCTTCCTAATTTGAAGTCGAATTTCAACATTTCTTATATATTTGAGAGAATTTGCATCTAACTTTGTCAGATATCGTCGATTAACTTCCATTGAAGCCCATTGAGGTCAACTGTCACTTTGTGTTGATTGAAAATTTTCAAAGTCTATCTTCCTAATTTGAAGTCGAATTTCAACATTTCTCATATATTTGAGTGAGTTTGCATCTAACTTTGTCAGATATCGTCGATTAACATCCATTGAAGCCCATTGAGGTCGATTATCAATTTGTGTTGATTGAAAATTTTCAAAGTCTATCTTCCTAATTTGAAGTCGAATTTCAACATTTCTCATATATTTGAGTGAGTTGGCATCTAACTTTGTCAGATATCGTCGATTAACACCCATTGAAGCCCATTGAGGTCGATTGTCAATTTGTGTTGATTGAAAATTTTCAAAGTCTATCTTCCTAATTTGAAGTCGAATTTCAACATTTCTCACATATTTGAGTGAGTTTGCATCTAACATTGTCAGATATCGTCGATTAAAATCCATTGAAGCCCATTGAGGTCAACTGTCACTTTGTGTTGATTGAAAATTTTCAAAGTCTATCTTCCTAATTTGAAGTCGAATTTCAACATTTCTCATATATTTGAGTGAGTTTGCATCTAACTTTGTCAGATATCGTCGATTAACATCCATTGAAGCCCATTGAGGTCGATTATCAATTTGTGTTGATTGAAAATTTTCAAAGTCTATCTTCCTAATTTGAAGTCGAATTTCAACATTTCTCATATATTTGAGTGAGTTGGCATCTAACTTTGTCAGATATCGTCGATTAACACCCATTGAAGCCCATTGAGGTCGATTGTCAATTTGTGTTGATTGAAAATTTTCAAAGTCTATCTTCCTAATTTGAAGTCGAATTTCAACATTTCTCATATATTTGAGTGAGTTTGCATCTAACTTTGTCAGTTATAGGCGATTAACATCCATTGAAGCCCATTGAGGTCGAATGTCACTTTGTGTTGATTGAAAATTTTTAAAGTCTATCTTCCTAATTTGAAGTCGAATTTCAACATTTCTCATATATTTGAGTGAGTTTGCATCTAATTTTGTCAGATATCGTCGATTAACATCCATTGAAGCCCATTGAGGTCAACTGTCACTTTGTGTTGATTGAAAATTTTCAAAGTCTATCTTCCTAATTTGAAGTCGAATTTCAACATTTCTCATATATTTGAGTGAGTTTGCATCTAACTTTGTCAGATATCGTCGATTAACATCCATTGAAGCCCATTGAGGTCGATTATCAATTTGTGTTGATTGAAAATTTTCAAAGTCTATCTTCCTAATTTGAAGTCGAATTTCAACATTTCTCATATATTTGAGTGAGTTTGCATCTAAATTTGTCAGATATCGTCGATTAACATCCATTGAAGCCCATTGAGGTCAACTGTCACTTTGTGTTGATTGAAAATTTTCAAAGTCTATCTTCCTAATTTGAAGTCGAATTTCAACATTTCTCATATATTTGAGTGAGTTTGCATCTAACTTTGTCAGATATCGTCGATTAACATCCATTGAAGCCCATTGAGGTCGATTGTCAATTTGTGTTGATTGAAAATTTTCAAAGTCTATCTTCCTAATTTGAAGTCGAATTTCAACATTTCTCATATATTTGAGTGAGTTTGCATCTAACTTTGTCAGTTATAGGCGATTAACATCCATTGAAGCCCATTGAGGTCGATTATCAATTTGTGTTGATTGAAAATTTTCAAAGTCTATCTTCCTAATTTGAAGTCGAATTTCAACATTTCTCATATATTTGAGTGAGTTGGCATCTAACTTTGTCAGATATCGTCGATTAACACCCATTGAAGCCCATTGAGGTCGATTGTCAATTTGTGTTGATTGAAAATTTTCAAAGTCTATCTTCCTAATTTGAAGTCGAATTTCAACATTTCTCACATATTTGAGTGAGTTTGCATCTAACATTGTCAGATATCGTCGATTAACATCCATTGAAGCCCATTGAGGTCAACTGTCACTTTGTGTTTATTGAAAATTTTCAAAGTCTATCTTCCTAATTTGAAGTCGAATTTCAACATTTCTCATATATTTGAGTGAGTTTGCATCTAACTTTGTCAGATATCGTCGAAGCCCATTGAGGTCGATTATCAATTTGTGTTGATTGAAAATTTTCAAAGTCTATCTTCCTAATTTGAAGTCGAATTTCAACATTTCTCATATATTTGAGTGAGTTGGCATCTAACTTTGTCAGATATCGTCGATTAACACCCATTGAAGCCCATTGAGGTCGATTGTCAATTTGTGTTGATTGAAAATTTTCAAAGTCTATCTTCCTAATTTGAAGTCGAATTTCAACATTTCTCATATATTTGAGTGAGTTTCATCTAACTTTGTCAGATATCGTCGATTAACATCCATTGAAGCCCATTGAGGTCGATTATCAATTTGTGTTGATTGAAAATTTTCAAAGTCTATCTTCCTAATTTGAAGTCGAATTTCAACATTTCTCATATATTTGAGTGAGTTTGCATCTAAATTTGTCAGATATCGTCGATTAACATCCATTGAAGCCCATTGAGGTCAACTGTCACTTTGTGTTGATTGAAAATTTTCAAAGTCTATCTTCCTAATTTGAAGTCGAATTTCAACATTTCTCATATATTTGAGTGAGTTTGCATCTAACTTTGTCAGATATCGTCGATTAACATCCATTGAAGCCCATTGAGGTCGATTGTCAATTTGTGTTGATTGAAAATTTTCAAAGTCTATCTTCCTAATTTGAAGTCGAATTTCAACATTTCTCATATATTTGAGTGAGTTTGCATCTAACTTTGTCAGTTATAGGCGATTAACATCCATTGAAGCCCATTGAGGTCGATTATCAATTTGTGTTGATTGAAAATTTTCAAAGTCTATCTTCCTAATTTGAAGTCGAATTTCAACATTTCTCATATATTTGAGTGAGTTGGCATCTAACTTTGTCAGATATCGTCGATTAACACCCATTGAAGCCCATTGAGGTCGATTGTCAATTTGTGTTGATTGAAAATTTTCAAAGTCTATCTTCCTAATTTGAAGTCGAATTTCAACATTTCTCACATATTTGAGTGAGTTTGCATCTAACATTGTCAGATATCGTCGATTAACATCCATTGAAGCCCATTGAGGTCAACTGTCACTTTGTGTTTATTGAAAATTTTCAAAGTCTATCTTCCTAATTTGAAGTCGAATTTCAACATTTCTCATATATTTGAGTGAGTTTGCATCTAACTTTGTCAGATATCGTCGATTAACATCCATTGAAGCCCATTGAGGTCGATTATCAATTTGTGTTGATTGAAAATTTTCAAAGTCTATCTTCCTAATTTGAAGTCGAATTTCAACATTTCTCATATATTTGAGTGAGTTGGCATCTAACTTTGTCAGATATCGTCGATTAACACCCATTGAAGCCCATTGAGGTCGATTGTCAATTTGTGTTGATTGAAAATTTTCAAAGTCTATCTTCCTAATTTGAAGTCGAATTTCAACATTTCTCATATATTTGAGTGAGTTTGCATCTAACTTTGTCAGATATCGTCGATTAACATCCATTGAAGCCCATTGAGGTCGATTATCAATTTGTGTTGATTGAAAATTTTCAAAGTCTATCTTCCTAATTTGAAGTCGAATTTCAACATTTCTCATATATTTGAGTGAGTTGGCATCTAACTTTGTCAGATATCGTCGATTAACACCCATTGAAGCCCATTGAGGTCGATTGTCAATTTGTGTTGATTGAAAATTTTCAAAGTCTATCTTCCTAATTTGAAGTCGAATTTCAACATTTCTCATATATTTGAGTGAGTTTGCATCTAACTTTGTCAGTTATAGGCGATTAACATCCATTGAAGCCCATTGAGGTCAACTGTCACTTTGTGTTGATTGAAAATTTTCAAAGTCTATCTTCCTAGTTTGAAGTCGAATTTCAACATTTCTCATATATTTGAGTGAGTTTGCATCTAACTTTGTCAGATATCGTCGATTAACATCCATTGAAGCCCATTGAGGTCGATTATCAATTTGTGTTGATTGAAAATTTTCAAAGTCTATCTTCCTAATTTGAAGTCGAATTTCAACATTTCTCATATATTTGAGTGAGTTGGCATCTAACTCTGTCAGATATCGTCGATTAACACCCATTGAAGCCCATTGAGGTCGATTGTCAATTTGGGTTGATTGAAAATTTTCAAAGTCTATCTTCCTAATTTGAAGTCGAATTTCAACATTTCTCATATATTTGAGTGAGTTTGCATCTAACTTTGTCAGATATCGTCGATTAACATCCGCTGAAGCCAATTGAGGTCGACTGTCACTTTGTGTTGATTGAAAATTTTCAAAGTCTATCTTCCTAATTTGAAGTCGAATTTCAACATTTCTCATATATTTGAGTGAGTTTGCATCTAACTTTGTCAGATATCGTCGATTAACATCCATTGAAGCCCATTGAGGTCGATTGTCAATTTGTGTTGATTGAAAATTTTCAAAGTCTATCTTCCTAATTTGAAGTAAAATTTCAACATTTCTCATATATTTGAGAGAGTTTGCATTTAACTTTGTCAGGTATCGTCGATTAACATCCATTGAAGCCCATTGAGGTCGATTGTCAATTTGTGTTGATTGAAAATTTTTAAAGTCTATCTTCCTAATTTGAAGTCGAATTTCTACATTTCTTATATATTTGAGAGAATTTGCATCTAACTTTGTCAGATATCGTCGATTAACATCCACTGAAGCCAATTGAGGTCGACTGTCACTTTGTGTTGATTGAAAATTTTCAAAGTCTATCTTCCTAATTTGAAGTCGAATTTCAACATTTCTCATATATTTGAGTGAGTTTGCATCTAACATTGTCAGATATTGTCGATTAACATACATTGAAGCCCATTGAGGTCAACTGTCACTTTGTGTTGATTGAAAATTTTCAAAGTCTATCTTCCTAATTTGAAGTCGAATTTCAACATTTCTCATATATTTGAGTGAGTTGGCATCTAACTTTGTCAGATATCGTCGATTAACATCCATTGAAGCCCATTGAGGTCGATTATCAATTTGTGTTGATTGAAAATTTTCAAAGTCTATATTCCTAATTTGAAGTCGAATTTCAACATTTCTCATATATTTGAGTGAGTTTGCATCTAACTTTGTCAGTTATAGGCGATTAACATCCATTGAAGCCCATTGAGGTCGAATGTCACTTTGTGTTGATTGAAAATTTTTAAAGTCTATCTTCCTAATTTGAAGTCGAATTTCAACATTTCTCATATATTTGAGTGAGTTTGCATCTAAATTTGTCAGATATCGTCGATTAACATCCATTGAAGCCCATTGAGGTCGATTGTCAATTTGTGTTGATTGAAAATTTTCAAAGTCTATCTTCCTAATTTGAAGTCGAATTTCAACATTTCTCATATATTTGAGTGAGTTGGCATCTAACTTTGTCAGATATCGTCGATTAACATCCATTGAAGCCCATTGAGGTCGATTGTCAATTTGTGTTGATTGAAAATTTTCAAAGTCTTTCTTCCTAATTTGAAGTCGAATTTCAACATTTCTCATATATTTGAGAGAGTTTGCATTTAACTTTGTCAGATATCGTCGATTAACATCCATTGAAGCCCATTGAGGTCGATTGTCAATTTGTGTTGATTGAAAATTTTCAAAGTCTATCTTCCTAATTTGAAGTAAAATTTCAACATTTCTCATATATTTGAGAGAGTTTGCATTTAACTTTGTCAGGTATCGTCGATTAACATCCATTGAAGCCCATTGAGGTCGATTGTCAATTTGTGTTGATTGAAAATTTTCAAAGTCTATCTTCCTAATTTGAAGTCGAATTTCAACATTTCTCATATATTTGAGTGAGTTTGCATCTAACATTGTCAGATATTGTCGATTAACATACATTGAAGCCCATTGAGGTCAACTGTCACTTTGTGTTGATTGAAAATTTTCAAAGTCTATCTTCCTAATTTGAAGTCGAATTTCAACATTTCTCATATATTTGAGTGAGTTGGCATCTAACTTTGTCAGATATCGTCGATTAACATCCATTGAAGCCCATTGAGGTCGATTGTCAATTTGTGTTGATTGAAAATTTTCAAAGTCTATCTTCCTAATTTGAAGTCGAATTTCAACATTTCTCATATATTTGAGAGAGTTTGCATTTAACTTTGTCAGATATCGTCGATTAACATCCATTGAAGCCCATTGAGGTCGATTGTCAATTTGTGTTGATTGAAAATTTTCAAAGTCTATCTTCCTAATTTGAAGTAAAATTTCAACATTTTTCATATATTTGAGAGAGTTTGCATTTAACTTTGTCAGGTATCGTCGATTAACATCCATTGAAGCCCATTGAGGTCGATTGTCAATTTGTGTTGATTGAAAATTTTCAAAGTCTATCTTCCTAATTTGAAGTCGAATTTCAACATTTCTCATATATTTGAGTGAGTTTGCATCTAACATTGTCAGATATTGTCGATTAACATACATTGAAGCCCATTGAGGTCAACTGTCACTTTGTGTTGATTGAAAATTTTCAAAGTCTATCTTCCTAATTTGAAGTCGAATTTCAACATTTCTCATATATTTGAGTGAGTTTGCATCTAACTTTGTCAGATATCGTCGATTAACATCCATTGAAGCCCATTGAGGTCGATTATCAATTTGTGTTGATTGAAAATTTTCAAAGTCTATATTCCTAATTTGAAGTCGAATTTCAACATTTCTCATATATTTGAGTGAGTTGGCATCTAACTTTGTCAGATATCGTCGATTAACACCCATTGAAGCCCATTGAGGTCGATTGTCAATTTGTGTTGATTGAAAATTTTCAAAGTCTATCTTCCTAATTTGAAGTCGAATTTCAACATTTCTCATATATTTGAGTGAGTTTGCATCTAACTTTGTCAGTTATAGGCGATTAACATCCATTGAAGCCCATTGAGGTCGAATGTCACTTTGTGTTGATTGAAAATTTTTAAAGTCTATCTTCCTAATTTGAAGTCGAATTTCAACATTTCTCATATATTTGAGTGAGTTTGCATCTAAATTTGTCAGATATCGTCGATTAACATCCATTGAAGCCCATTGAGGTCGATTGTCAATTTGTGTTGATTGAAAATTTTCAAAGTCTATCTTCCTAATTTGAAGTCGAATTTCAACATTTCTCATATATTTGAGTGAGTTGGCATCTAACTTTGTCAGATATCGTCGATTAACATCCATTGAAGCCCATTGAGGTCGATTGTCAATTTGTGTTGATTGAAAATTTTCAAAGTCTATCTTCCTAATTTGAAGTCGAATTTCAACATTTCTCATATATTTGAGAGAGTTTGCATTTAACTTTGTCAGATATCGTCGATTAACATCCATTGAAGCCCATTGAGGTCGATTGTCAATTTGTGTTGATTGAAAATTTTCAAAGTCTATCTTCCTAATTTGAAGTCGAATTTCAACATTTCTCATATATTTGAGTGAGTTGGCATCTAACTTTGTCAGATATCGTCGATTAACACCCATTGAAGCCCATTGAGGTCGATTGTCAATTTGTGTTGATTGAAAATTTTCAAAGTCTATCTTCCTAATTTGAAGTCGAATTTCAACATTTCTCATATATTTGAGTGAGTTTCATCTAACTTTGTCAGATATCGTCGATTAACATCCATTGAAGCCCATTGAGGTCGATTATCAATTTGTGTTGATTGAAAATTTTCAAAGTCTATCTTCCTAATTTGAAGTCGAATTTCAACATTTCTCATATATTTGAGTGAGTTTGCATCTAAATTTGTCAGATATCGTCGATTAACATCCATTGAAGCCCATTGAGGTCAACTGTCACTTTGTGTTGATTGAAAATTTTCAAAGTCTATCTTCCTAATTTGAAGTCGAATTTCAACATTTCTCATATATTTGAGTGAGTTTGCATCTAACTTTGTCAGATATCGTCGATTAACATCCATTGAAGCCCATTGAGGTCGATTGTCAATTTGTGTTGATTGAAAATTTTCAAAGTCTATCTTCCTAATTTGAAGTCGAATTTCAACATTTCTCATATATTTGAGTGAGTTTGCATCTAACTTTGTCAGTTATAGGCGATTAACATCCATTGAAGCCCATTGAGGTCGATTATCAATTTGTGTTGATTGAAAATTTTCAAAGTCTATCTTCCTAATTTGAAGTCGAATTTCAACATTTCTCATATATTTGAGTGAGTTGGCATCTAACTTTGTCAGATATCGTCGATTAACACCCATTGAAGCCCATTGAGGTCGATTGTCAATTTGTGTTGATTGAAAATTTTCAAAGTCTATCTTCCTAATTTGAAGTCGAATTTCAACATTTCTCACATATTTGAGTGAGTTTGCATCTAACATTGTCAGATATCGTCGATTAACATCCATTGAAGCCCATTGAGGTCAACTGTCACTTTGTGTTTATTGAAAATTTTCAAAGTCTATCTTCCTAATTTGAAGTCGAATTTCAACATTTCTCATATATTTGAGTGAGTTTGCATCTAACTTTGTCAGATATCGTCGATTAACATCCATTGAAGCCCATTGAGGTCGATTATCAATTTGTGTTGATTGAAAATTTTCAAAGTCTATCTTCCTAATTTGAAGTCGAATTTCAACATTTCTCATATATTTGAGTGAGTTGGCATCTAACTTTGTCAGATATCGTCGATTAACACCCATTGAAGCCCATTGAGGTCGATTGTCAATTTGTGTTGATTGAAAATTTTCAAAGTCTATCTTCCTAATTTGAAGTCGAATTTCAACATTTCTCATATATTTGAGTGAGTTTGCATCTAACTTTGTCAGATATCGTCGATTAACATCCATTGAAGCCCATTGAGGTCGATTATCAATTTGTGTTGATTGAAAATTTTCAAAGTCTATCTTCCTAATTTGAAGTCGAATTTCAACATTTCTCATATATTTGAGTGAGTTGGCATCTAACTTTGTCAGATATCGTCGATTAACACCCATTGAAGCCCATTGAGGTCGATTGTCAATTTGTGTTGATTGAAAATTTTCAAAGTCTATCTTCCTAATTTGAAGTCGAATTTCAACATTTCTCATATATTTGAGTGAGTTTGCATCTAACTTTGTCAGTTATAGGCGATTAACATCCATTGAAGCCCATTGAGGTCAACTGTCACTTTGTGTTGATTGAAAATTTTCAAAGTCTATCTTCCTAGTTTGAAGTCGAATTTCAACATTTCTCATATATTTGAGTGAGTTTGCATCTAACTTTGTCAGATATCGTCGATTAACATCCATTGAAGCCCATTGAGGTCGATTATCAATTTGTGTTGATTGAAAATTTTCAAAGTCTATCTTCCTAATTTGAAGTCGAATTTCAACATTTCTCATATATTTGAGTGAGTTGGCATCTAACTTTGTCAGATATCGTCGATTAACACCCATTGAAGCCCATTGAGGTCGATTGTCAATTTGGGTTGATTGAAAATTTTCAAAGTCTATCTTCCTAATTTGAAGTCGAATTTCAACATTTCTCATATATTTGAGTGAGTTTGCATCTAACTTTGTCAGATATCGTCGATTAACATCCACTGAAGCCAATTGAGGTCGACTGTCACTTTGTGTTGATTGAAAATTTTCAAAGTCTATCTTCCTAATTTGAAGTCGAATTTCAACATTTCTTATATATTTGAGAGAATTTGCATCTAACTTTGTCAGATATCGTCGATTAACTTCCATTGAAGCCCATTGAGGTCAACTGTCACTTTGTGTTGATTGAAAATTTTCAAAGTCTATCTTCCTAATTTGAAGTCGAATTTCAACATTTCTCATATATTTGAGTGAGTTTGCATCTAACTTTGTCAGATATCGTCGATTAACATCCATTGAAGCCCATTGAGGTCGATTATCAATTTGTGTTGATTGAAAATTTTCAAAGTCTATCTTCCTAATTTGAAGTCGAATTTCAACATTTCTCATATATTTGAGTGAGTTGGCATCTAACTTTGTCAGATATCGTCGATTAACACCCATTGAAGCCCATTGAGGTCGATTGTCAATTTGTGTTGATTGAAAATTTTCAAAGTCTATCTTCCTAATTTGAAGTCGAATTTCAACATTTCTCATATATTTGAGTGAGTTTGCATCTAACATTGTCAGATATTGTCGATTAACATACATTGAAGCCCATTGAGGTCAACTGTCACTTTGTGTTGATTGAAAATTTTCAAAGTCTATCTTCCTAATTTGAAGTCGAATTTCAACATTTCTCATATATTTGAGTGAGTTGGCATCTAACTTTGTCAGATATCGTCGATTAACATCCATTGAAGCCCATTGAGGTCGATTATCAATTTGTGTTGATTGAAAATTTTCAAAGTCTATATTCCTAATTTGAAGTCGAATTTCAACATTTCTCATATATTTGAGTGAGTTTGCATCTAACTTTGTCAGTTATAGGCGATTAACATCCATTGAAGCCCATTGAGGTCGAATGTCACTTTGTGTTGATTGAAAATTTTTAAAGTCTATCTTCCTAATTTGAAGTCGAATTTCAACATTTCTCATATATTTGAGTGAGTTTGCATCTAAATTTGTCAGATATCGTCGATTAACATCCATTGAAGCCCATTGAGGTCGATTGTCAATTTGTGTTGATTGAAAATTTTCAAAGTCTATCTTCCTAATTTGAAGTCGAATTTCAACATTTCTCATATATTTGAGTGAGTTGGCATCTAACTTTGTCAGATATCGTCGATTAACATCCATTGAAGCCCATTGAGGTCGATTGTCAATTTGTGTTGATTGAAAATTTTCAAAGTCTTTCTTCCTAATTTGAAGTCGAATTTCAACATTTCTCATATATTTGAGAGAGTTTGCATTTAACTTTGTCAGATATCGTCGATTAACATCCATTGAAGCCCATTGAGGTCGATTGTCAATTTGTGTTGATTGAAAATTTTCAAAGTCTATCTTCCTAATTTGAAGTAAAATTTCAACATTTCTCATATATTTGAGAGAGTTTGCATTTAACTTTGTCAGGTATCGTCGATTAACATCCATTGAAGCCCATTGAGGTCGATTGTCAATTTGTGTTGATTGAAAATTTTCAAAGTCTATCTTCCTAATTTGAAGTCGAATTTCAACATTTCTCATATATTTGAGTGAGTTTGCATCTAACATTGTCAGATATTGTCGATTAACATACATTGAAGCCCATTGAGGTCAACTGTCACTTTGTGTTGATTGAAAATTTTCAAAGTCTATCTTCCTAATTTGAAGTCGAATTTCAACATTTCTCATATATTTGAGTGAGTTGGCATCTAACTTTGTCAGATATCGTCGATTAACATCCATTGAAGCCCATTGAGGTCGATTGTCAATTTGTGTTGATTGAAAATTTTCAAAGTCTATCTTCCTAATTTGAAGTCGAATTTCAACATTTCTCATATATTTGAGAGAGTTTGCATTTAACTTTGTCAGATATCGTCGATTAACATCCATTGAAGCCCATTGAGGTCGATTGTCAATTTGTGTTGATTGAAAATTTTCAAAGTCTATCTTCCTAATTTGAAGTAAAATTTCAACATTTTTCATATATTTGAGAGAGTTTGCATTTAACTTTGTCAGGTATCGTCGATTAACATCCATTGAAGCCCATTGAGGTCGATTGTCAATTTGTGTTGATTGAAAATTTTCAAAGTCTATCTTCCTAATTTGAAGTCGAATTTCAACATTTCTCATATATTTGAGTGAGTTTGCATCTAACATTGTCAGATATTGTCGATTAACATACATTGAAGCCCATTGAGGTCAACTGTCACTTTGTGTTGATTGAAAATTTTCAAAGTCTATCTTCCTAATTTGAAGTCGAATTTCAACATTTCTCATATATTTGAGTGAGTTTGCATCTAACTTTGTCAGATATCGTCGATTAACATCCATTGAAGCCCATTGAGGTCGATTATCAATTTGTGTTGATTGAAAATTTTCAAAGTCTATATTCCTAATTTGAAGTCGAATTTCAACATTTCTCATATATTTGAGTGAGTTGGCATCTAACTTTGTCAGATATCGTCGATTAACACCCATTGAAGCCCATTGAGGTCGATTGTCAATTTGTGTTGATTGAAAATTTTCAAAGTCTATCTTCCTAATTTGAAGTCGAATTTCAACATTTCTCATATATTTGAGTGAGTTTGCATCTAACTTTGTCAGTTATAGGCGATTAACATCCATTGAAGCCCATTGAGGTCGAATGTCACTTTGTGTTGATTGAAAATTTTTAAAGTCTATCTTCCTAATTTGAAGTCGAATTTCAACATTTCTCATATATTTGAGTGAGTTTGCATCTAAATTTGTCAGATATCGTCGATTAACATCCATTGAAGCCCATTGAGGTCGATTGTCAATTTGTGTTGATTGAAAATTTTCAAAGTCTATCTTCCTAATTTGAAGTCGAATTTCAACATTTCTCATATATTTGAGTGAGTTGGCATCTAACTTTGTCAGATATCGTCGATTAACATCCATTGAAGCCCATTGAGGTCGATTGTCAATTTGTGTTGATTGAAAATTTTCAAAGTCTATCTTCCTAATTTGAAGTCGAATTTCAACATTTCTCATATATTTGAGAGAGTTTGCATTTAACTTTGTCAGATATCGTCGATTAACATCCATTGAAGCCCATTGAGGTCGATTGTCAATTTGTGTTGATTGAAAATTTTCAAAGTCTATCTTCCTAATTTGAAGTAAAATTTCAACATTTCTCATATATTTGAGAGAGTTTGCATTTAACTTTGTCAGGTATCGTCGATTAACATCCATTGAAGCCCATTGAGGTCGATTGTCAATTTGTGTTGATTGAAAATTTTTAAAGTCTATCTTCCTAATTTGAAGTCGAATTTCTACATTTCTTATATATTTGAGAGAATTTGCATCTAACTTTGTCAGATATCGTCGATTAACTTCCATTGAAGCCCATTGAGGTCAACTGTCACTTTGTGTTGATTGAAAATTTTCAAAGTCTATCTTCCTAATTTGAAGTCGAATTTCAACATTTCTCATATATTTGAGTGAGTTTGCATCTAACTTTGTCAGATATCGTCGATTAACATCCATTGAAGCCCATTGAGGTCGATTATCAATTTGTGTTGATTGAAAATTTTCAAAGTCTATCTTCCTAATTTGAAGTCGAATTTCAACATTTCTCATATATTTGAGTGAGTTGGCATCTAACTTTGTCAGATATCGTCGATTAACACCCATTGAAGCCCATTGAGGTCGATTGTCAATTTGTGTTGATTGAAAATTTTCAAAGTCTATCTTCCTAATTTGAAGTCGAATTTCAACATTTCTCATATATTTGAGAGAGTTTGCATCTAACTTTGTCAGATATCGGCGATTAACATCCACTGAAGCCAATTGAGGTCAACTGTCATTGTGTGTTGATTGAAAATTTTTAAAATCTATCTTCCTAATTTGAAGTTGAATTTCAACATTTCTCATATATTTGAGAGAGTTTGCATCTAACTTTGTCAGATATCGTCGATTAACATCCACTGAAGCCCATTGAGGTCGACTGTCACTTTGTGTTGATTGAAAATTTTCAAAGTCTATCTTCCTAATTTGAAGTCGAATTTCAACATTTCTCATATATTTGAGTGAGTTTGCATCTAACTTTGTCAGATATAAGCGATTAACATCCATTGAAGCTCATTGAGGTCGACTGTCACTTTATATTGATTGAAAATTTTCAAAGTCTATCTTCCTAATTTGAAGTCGAATTTCAACATTTCTCATATATTTAAGGGAGTTTGCATCTAACTTTGTCAGATCTCGTCGATTAACTTCCATTGAAGCCCATTGAGGTCAACTGTCACTTTGTGTTGATTGAAAATTTTCAAAGTCTATCTTCCTAATTTGAAGTGGAATTTCAACATTTCTCATATATTTGAGTGAGTTTGCATCTAACTTTGTCTGATATACGCGATTAACATCCATTGAAGCCCATTGAGGTCAACTGTCATTTTGTGTTGATTGAAAATTTTTAAAGTCTATCTTCCTAATGTGAAGTCGAATTTCAACATTTCTCATATATTTGAGTGAGTTTGCATCTAACTTTGTCAGATATCGTCGATTAACATCCATTGAAGCCCATTGAGGTCGACTGTCACTTTGTGTTGATTGAAAATTTTCAAAGTCTATCTTCCTAATTTGAAGTCGAATTTCAACATTTCTCATATATTTGAGAGAGTTTGCATCTAACTTTGTCAGATATCGGCGATTAACATCCACTGAAGCCAATTGAGGTCAACTGTCATTTTGTGTTGATTGAAAATTTTTAAAATCTATCTTCCTAATTTGAAGTCGAATTTCAACATTTCTCATATATTTGAATGAGTTTGCATCTAACTTTGTCAGATATAGGCGATTAACATCCATTGAAGCCCATTGAGGACGACTGTCACTTTGTGTTGATTGAGAATTTTCGAAGTCTATCTTCCTAATTTGAAGTCGAATTTCAACATTTCTCATATATTTGAGTGAGTTCGCATCTAACTTTGTCAGATATCGTCGATTAACATCCATTGAAGTCCATTGAGGTCGATTGTCACTTTGTGTTGATTGAAAATTTTCAAAGTCTATCTTCCTAATTTGAAGTCGAATTTCAACATTTCTCATATATTTAAGGGAGTTTGCATCTAACTTTGTCAGATCTCGTCGATTAACTTCCATTGAAGCCCATTGAGGTCAACTAACACTTTGTGTTGATTGAAAATTTTCAAAGTCTATCTTCCTAATTTGAAGTGGAATTTCAACATTTCTCATATATTTGAGTGAGTTTGCATCTAACTTTGTCAGATATAGGCGATTAACATTCATTGAAGCTCATTGAGGTCGACTGTCACTTTGTGTTGATTGAAAATTTTTAAAATCTATCTTCCTAATTTGAAGTCGAATTTCAACATTTCTCATATATTTGAGTGAGTTTGCATCTAACTTTGTCAGATATAGGCGATTAACATCCATTGAAGCCCATTGAGGACGACTGTCACTTTGTGTTGATTGAAAATTTTCAAAGTCTATCTTCCTAATTTGAAGTCGAATTTCAACATTTCTCATATATTTGAGAGAGTTTGCATCTAACTTTGTCAGATATCGTCGATTAACATCCACTGAAGCCAATTGAGGTCGACTGTCACTTTGTGTTGATTGAGAATTTTCGAAGTCTATCTTCCTAATTTGAAGTCGAATTTCAACATTTCTCATATATTTGAGTGAGTTTGCATCTAACTTTGTCAGATATAAGCGATTAACATCCATTGAAGCTCATTGAGGTCGACTGTCACTTTATGTTGATTGAAAATTTTCAAAGTCTATCTTCCTAATTTGAAGTCGAATTTCAACATTTCTCATATATTTAAGGGAGTTTGCATCTAACTTTGTCAGATCTCGTCGATTAACTTCCATTGAAGCCCATTGAGGTCAACTGTCACTTTGTGTTGATTGAAAATTTTCAAAGTCTATCTTCCTAATTTGAAGTGGAATTTCAACATTTCTCATATGTTTGAGTGAGTTTGCATCTAACTTTGTCTGATATACGCGATTAACATCCATTGAAGCCCATTGAGGTCAACTGTCATTTTGTGTTGATTGAAAATTTTTAAAGTCTATCTTCCTAATGTGAAGTCGAATTTCAACATTTCTCATATATTTGAGTGAGTTTGCATCTAACTTTGTCAGATATCGTCGATTAACATCCATTGAAGCCCATTGAGGTCGACTGTCACTTTGTGTTGATTGAAAATTTTCAAAGTCTATCTTCCTAATTTGAAGTCGAATTTCAACATTTCTCATATATTTGAGAGAGTTTGCATCTAACTTTGTCAGATATCGGCGATTAACATCCACTGAAGCCAATTGAGGTCAACTGTCATTTTGTGTTGATTGAAAATTTTTAAAATCTATCTTCCTAATTTGAAGTCGAATTTCAACATTTCTCATATATTTGAATGAGTTTGCATCTAACTTTGTCAGATATAGGCGATTAACATCCATTGAAGCCCATTGAGGACGACTGTCACTTTGTGTTGATTGAGAATTTTCGAAGTCTATCTTCCTAATTTGAAGTCGAATTTCAACATTTCTCATATATTTGAGTGAGTTCGCATCTAACTTTGTCAGATATCGTCGATTAACATCCATTGAAGTCCATTGAGGTCGATTGTCACTTTGTGTTGATTGAAAATTTTCAAAGTCTATCTTCCTAATTTGAAGTCGAATTTCAACATTTCTCATATATTTAAGGGAGTTTGCATCTAACTTTGTCAGATCTCGTCGATTAACTTCCATTGAAGCCCATTGAGGTCAACTAACACTTTGTGTTGATTGAAAATTTTCAAAGTCTATCTTCCTAATTTGAAGTGGAATTTCAACATTTCTCATATATTTGAGTGAGTTTGCATGTAACTTTGTCAGATATACGCGATTAACATCCATTGAAGCCCATTGAGGTCAACTGTCATTTTGTGTTGATTGAAAATTTTTAAAGTCTATCTTCCTAATTTGAAGTCGAATTTCAACATTTCTCATATATTTGAGTGAGTTCGCATCTAACTTTGTCAGATATCGTCGATTAACATCCACTGAAGCCAATTGAGGTCGACTGTCACTTTGTGTTGATTGAAAATTTTCAAAGTCTATCTTCCTAATTTGAAGTCGAATTTCAACATTTCTCATATATTTGAGTGAGTTTGCATCTAACTTTGTCAGATATAGGCGATTAACATTCATTGAAGCTCATTGAGGTCGACTGTCACTTTGTGTTGATTGAAAATTTTTAAAATCTATCTTCCTAATTTGAAGTCGAATTTCAACATTTCTCATATATTTGAGTGAGTTTGCATCTAATTTTTTCAGATATAGGCGATTAACATCCATTGAAGCCCATTGAGGACGACTGTCACTTTGTGTTGATTGAAAATTTTCAAAGTCTATCTTCCTAATTTGAAGTCGAATTTCAACATTTCTCATATATTTGAGAGAGTTTGCATCTAACTTTGTCAGATATCGTCGATTAACATCCACTGAAGCCAATTGAGGTCGACTGTCACTTTGTGTTGATTGAGAATTTTCGAAGTCTATCTTCCTAATTTGAAGTCGAATTTCAACATTTCTCATATATTTGAGTGAGTTTGCATCTAACTTTGTCAGATATAAGCGATTAACATCCATTGAAGCTCATTGAGGTCGACTGTCACTTTATGTTGATTGAAAATTTTCAAAGTCTATCTTCCTAATTTGAAGTCGAATTTCAACATTTCTCATATATTTAAGGGAGTTTGCATCTAACTTTGTCAGATCTCGTCGATTAACTTCCATTGAAGCCCATTGAGGTCAACTGTCACTTTGTGTTGATTGAAAATTTTCAAAGTCTATCTTCCTAATTTGAAGTGGAATTTCAACATTTCTCATATGTTTGAGTGAGTTTGCATCTAACTTTGTCTGATATACGCGATTAACATCCATTGAAGCCCATTGAGGTCAACTGTCATTTTGTGTTGATTGAAAATTTTTAAAGTCTATCTTCCTAATGTGAAGTCGAATTTCAACATTTCTCATATATTTGAGTGAGTTTGCATCTAACTTTGTCAGATATCGTCGATTAACATCCATTGAAGCCCATTGAGGTCGACTGTCACTTTGTGTTGATTGAAAATTTTCAAAGTCTATCTTCCTAATTTGAAGTCGAATTTCAACATTTCTCATATATTTGAATGAGTTTGCATCTAACTTTGTCAGATATAGGCGATTAACATCCATTGAAGCCCATTGAGGACGACTGTCACTTTGTGTTGATTGAGAATTTTCGAAGTCTATCTTCCTAATTTGAAGTCGAATTTCAACATTTCTCATATATTTGAGTGAGTTCGCATCTAACTTTGTCAGATATCGTCGATTAACATCCATTGAAGTCCATTGAGGTCGATTGTCACTTTGTGTTGATTGAAAATTTTCAAAGTCTATCTTCCTAATTTGAAGTCGAATTTCAACATTTCTCATATATTTAAGGGAGTTTGCATCTAACTTTGTCAGATCTCGTCGATTAACTTCCATTGAAGCCCATTGAGGTCAACTAACACTTTGTGTTGATTGAAAATTTTCAAAGTCTATCTTCCTAATTTGAAGTGGAATTTCAACATTTCTCATATATTTGAGTGAGTTTGCATCTAACTTTGTCAGATATACGCGATTAACATCCATTGAAGCCCATTGAGGTCAACTGTCATTTTGTGTTGATTGAAAATTTTTAAAGTCTATCTTCCTAATTTGAAGTCGAATTTCAACATTTCTCATATATTTGAGTGAGTTCGCATCTAACTTTGTCAGATATCGTCGATTAACATCCACTGAAGCCAATTGAGGTCGACTGTCACTTTGTGTTGATTGAAAATTTTCAAAGTCTATCTTCCTAATTTGAAGTCGAATTTCAACATTTCTCATATATTTGAGTGAGTTTGCATCTAACTTTGTCAGATATAGGCGATTAACATTCATTGAAGCTCATTGAGGTCGACTGTCACTTTGTGTTGATTGAAAATTTTTAAAATCTATCTTCCTAATTTGAAGTCGAATTTCAACATTTCTCATATATTTGAGTGAGTTTGCATCTAATTTTTTCAGATATAGGCGATTAACATCCATTGAAGCCCATTGAGGACGACTGTCACTTTGTGTTGATTGAAAATTTTCAAAGTCTATCTTCCTAATTTGAAGTCGAATTTCAACATTTCTCATATATTTGAGAGAGTTTGCATCTAACTTTGTCAGATATCGTCGATTAACATCCACTGAAGCCAATTGAGGTCGACTGTCACTTTGTGTTGATTGAGAATTTTCGAAGTCTATCTTCCTAATTTGAAGTCGAATTTCAACATTTCTCATATATTTGAGTGAGTTTGCATCTAACTTTGTCAGATATAAGCGATTAACATCCATTGAAGCTCATTGAGGTCGACTGTCACTTTATGTTGATTGAAAATTTTCAAAGTCTATCTTCCTAATTTGAAGTCGAATTTCAACATTTCTCATATATTTAAGGGAGTTTGCATCTAACTTTGTCAGATCTCGTCGATTAACTTCCATTGAAGCCCATTGAGGTCAACTGTCACTTTGTGTTGATTGAAAATTTTCAAAGTCTATCTTCCTAATTTGAAGTGGAATTTCAACATTTCTCATATGTTTGAGTGAGTTTGCATCTAACTTTGTCTGATATACGCGATTAACATCCATTGAAGCCCATTGAGGTCAACTGTCATTTTGTGTTGATTGAAAATTTTTAAAGTCTATCTTCCTAATGTGAAGTCGAATTTCAACATTTCTCATATATTTGAGTGAGTTTGCATCTAACTTTGTCAGATATCGTCGATTAACATCCATTGAAGCCCATTGAGGTCGACTGTCACTTTGTGTTGATTGAAAATTTTCAAAGTCTATCTTCCTAATTTGAAGTCGAATTTCAACATTTCTCATATATTTGAGAGAGTTTGCATCTAACTTTGTCAGATATCGGCGATTAACATCCACTGAAGCCAATTGAGGTCAACTGTCATTTTGTGTTGATTGAAAATTTTTAAAATCTATCTTCCTAATTTGAAGTCGAATTTCAACATTTCTCATATATTTGAATGAGTTTGCATCTAACTTTGTCAGATATAGGCGATTAACATCCATTGAAGCCCATTGAGGACGACTGTCACTTTGTGTTGATTGAGAATTTTCGAAGTCTATCTTCCTAATTTGAAGTCGAATTTCAACATTTCTCATATATTTGAGTGAGTTCGCATCTAACTTTGTCAGATATCGTCGATTAACATCCATTGAAGTCCATTGAGGTCGATTGTCACTTTGTGTTGATTGAAAATTTTCAAAGTCTATCTTCCTAATTTGAAGTCGAATTTCAACATTTCTCATATATTTAAGGGAGTTTGCATCTAACTTTGTCAGATCTCGTCGATTAACTTCCATTGAAGCCCATTGAGGTCAACTAACACTTTGTGTTGATTGAAAATTTTCAAAGTCTATCTTCCTAATTTGAAGTGGAATTTCAACATTTCTCATATATTTGAGTGAGTTTGCATCTAACTTTGTCAGATATACGCGATTAACATCCATTGAAGCCCATTGAGGTCAACTGTCATTTTGTGTTGATTGAAAATTTTTAAAGTCTATCTTCCTAATTTGAAGTCGAATTTCAACATTTCTCATATATTTGAGTGAGTTCGCATCTAACTTTGTCAGATATCGTCGATTAACATCCACTGAAGCCAATTGAGGTCGACTGTCACTTTGTGTTGATTGAAAATTTTCAAAGTCTATCTTCCTAATTTGAAGTCGAATTTCAACATTTCTCATATATTTGAGTGAGTTTGCATCTAACTTTGTCAGATATAGGCGATTAACATTCATTGAAGCTCATTGAGGTCGACTGTCACTTTGTGTTGATTGAAAATTTTTAAAATCTATCTTCCTAATTTGAAGTCGAATTTCAACATTTCTCATATATTTGAGTGAGTTTGCATCTAATTTTTTCAGATATAGGCGATTAACATCCATTGAAGCCCATTGAGGACGACTGTCACTTTGTGTTGATTGAGAATTTTCGAAGTCTATCTTCCTAATTTGAAGTCGAATTTCAACATTTCTCATATATTTGAGTGAGTTTGCATCTAACTTTGTCAGATATCGTCGATTAACATCCACTGAAACCAATTGAGGTCGACTGTCACTTTGTGTTGATTGAAAATTTTCAAAGTCTATCTTCCTAATTTGAAGTCGAATTTCAACATTTCTCATATATTTGAGTGAGTTTGCATCTAACTTTGTCAGATATAGGCGATTAACATTCATTGAAGCTCATTGAGGTCGACTGTCACTTTGTGTTGATTGAAAATTTTTAAAATCTATCTTCCTAATTTGAAGTCGAATTTCAACATTTCTCATATATTTGAGTGAGTTTGCATCTAATTTTTTCAGATATAGGCGATTAACATCCATTGAAGCCCATTGAGGACGACTGTCACTTTGTGTTGATTGAGAATTTTCGAAGTCTATCTTCCTAATTTGAAGTCGAATTTCAACATTTCTCATATATTTGAGTGAGTTCGCATCTAACTTTGTCAGATATCGTCGATTAACATCCACTGAAGCCAATTGAGGTCGACTGTCACTTTGTGTTGATTGAAAATTTTCAAAGTCTATCTTCCTAATTTGAAGTCGAATTTCAACATTTCTCATATATTTGAGTGAGTTTGCATCTAACTTTGTCAGATATAGGCGATTAACATTCATTGAAGCTCATTGAGGTCGACTGTCACTTTGTGTTGATTGAAAATTTTTAAAATCTATCTTCCTAATTTGAAGTCGAATTTCAACATTTCTCATATATTTGAGTGAGTTTGCATCTAACTTTGTCAGATATAGGCGATTAACATCCATTGAAGCCCATTGAGGACGACTGTCACTTTGTGTTGATTGAGAATTTTCGAAGTCTATCTTCCTAATTTGAAGTCGAATTTCAACAT
Organism: Diorhabda sublineata; assembly: GCF_026230105.1. Classification (NCBI taxonomy): domain Eukaryota; kingdom Metazoa; phylum Arthropoda; class Insecta; order Coleoptera; family Chrysomelidae; genus Diorhabda; species Diorhabda sublineata. Next base: position 57,100 of record NW_026614166.1, read on the forward strand.
TTCTCATATATTTGAGTGAGTTCGCATCTAACTTTGTCAGATATCGTCGATTAACATCCATTGAAGTCCATTGAGGTCGATTGTCACTTTGTGTTGATTGAAAATTTTCAAAGTCTGTCTTCCTAATTTGAAGTCGAATTTCAACATTTCTCATATATTTAAGGGAGTTTGCATCTAACTTTGTCAGATCTCGTCGATTAACTTCCATTGAAGCCCATTGAGGTCAACTGTCACTTTGTGTTGATTGAAAATTTTCAAAGTCTATCTTCCTAATTTGAAGTGGAATTTCAACATTTCTCATATATTTGAGTGAGTTTGCATCTAACTTTGTCAGATATACGCGATTAACATCCATTGAAGCCCATTGAGGTCAACTGTCATTTTGTGTTGATTGAAAATTTTTAAAGTCTATCTTCCTAATGTGAAGTCGAATTTCAACATTTCTCATATATTTGAGTGAGTTTGCATCTAACTTTGTCAGATATCGTCGATTAACATCCACTGAAGCCAATTGAGGTCGACTGTCACTTTGTGTTGATTGAAAATTTTCAAAGTCTATCTTCCTAATTTGAAGTCGAATTTCAACATTTCTCATATATTTGAGTGAGTTTGCATCTAACTTTGTCAGATATAGGCGATTAACATTCATTGAAGCTCATTGAGGTCGACTGTCACTTTGTGTTGATTGAAAATTTTTAAAATCTATCTTCCTAATTTGAAGTCGAATTTCAACATTTCTCATATATTTGAGTGAGTTTGCATCTAACTTTGTCAGATATCGTCGATTAACATCCACTGAAGCCAATTGAGGTCGACTGTCACTTTGTGTTGATTGAAGATTTTCAAAGTCTATCTTCCTAATTTGAAGTTGAATTTCAACATTTCTTATATATTTGAGAGAGTTTGCATCTAACTTTGTCAGATATCGTCGATTAACATCCACTGAAGCCCATTGAGGTCGACTGTCACTTTGTGTTGATTGAAAATTTTCAAAGTCTATCTTCCTAATTTGAAGTCGAATTTCAACATTTCTCATATATTTGAGAGAGTTTGCATCTAACTTTGTCAGATATCGGCGATTAACATCCACTGAAGCCAATTGAGGTCAACTGTCATTGTGTGTTGATTGAAAATTTTTAAAATCTATCTTCCTAATTTGAAGTTGAATTTCAACATTTCTCATATATTTGAGAGAGTTTGCATCTAACTTTGTCAGATATCGTCGATTAACATCCACTGAAGCCCATTGAGGTCGACTGTCACTTTGTGTTGATTGAAAATTTTCAAAGTCTATCTTCCTAATTTGAAGTCGAATTTCAACATTTCTCATATATTTGAGTGAGTTTGCATCTAACTTTGTCAGATATAAGCGATTAACATCCATTGAAGCTCATTGAGGTCGACTGTCACTTTATGTTGATTGAAAATTTTCAAAGTCTATCTTCCTAATTTGAAGTCGAATTTCAACATTTCTCATATATTTAAGGGAGTTTGCATCTAACTTTGTCAGATCTCGTCGATTAACTTCCATTGAAGCCCATTGAGGTCAACTGTCACTTTGTGTTGATTGAAAATTTTCAAAGTCTATCTTCCTAATTTGAAGTGGAATTTCAACATTTCTCATATATTTGAGTGAGTTTGCATCTAACTTTGTCTGATATACGCGATTAACATCCATTGAAGCCCATTGAGGTCAACTGTCATTTTGTGTTGATTGAAAATTTTTAAAGTCTATCTTCCTAATGTGAAGTCGAATTTCAACATTTCTCATATATTTGAGTGAGTTTGCATCTAACTTTGTCAGATATCGTCGATTAACATCCATTGAAGCCCATTGAGGTCGACTGTCACTTTGTGTTGATTGAAAATTTTCAAAGTCTATCTTCCTAATTTGAAGTCGAATTTCAACATTTCTCATATATTTGAGAGAGTTTGCATCTAACTTTGTCAGATATCGGCGATTAACATCCACTGAAGCCAATTGAGGTCAACTGTCATTTTGTGTTGATTGAAAATTTTTAAAATCTATCTTCCTAATTTGAAGTCGAATTTCAACATTTCTCATATATTTGAATGAGTTTGCATCTAACTTTGTCAGATATAGGCGATTAACATCCATTGAAGCCCATTGAGGACGACTGTCACTTTGTGTTGATTGAGAATTTTCGAAGTCTATCTTCCTAATTTGAAGTCGAATTTCAACATTTCTCATATATTTGAGTGAGTTCGCATCTAACTTTGTCAGATATCGTCGATTAACATCCATTGAAGTCCATTGAGGTCGATTGTCACTTTGTGTTGATTGAAAATTTTCAAAGTCTATCTTCCTAATTTGAAGTCGAATTTCAACATTTCTCATATATTTAAGGGAGTTTGCATCTAACTTTGTCAGATCTCGTCGATTAACTTCCATTGAAGCCCATTGAGGTCAACTAACACTTTGTGTTGATTGAAAATTTTCAAAGTCTATCTTCCTAATTTGAAGTGGAATTTCAACATTTCTCATATATTTGAGTGAGTTTGCATCTAACTTTGTCAGATATACGCGATTAACATCCATTGAAGCCCATTGAGGTCAACTGTCATTTTGTGTTGATTGAAAATTTTTAAAGTCTATCTTCCTAATTTGAAGTCGAATTTCAACATTTCTCATATATTTGAGTGAGTTCGCATCTAACTTTGTCAGATATCGTCGATTAACATCCACTGAAGCCAATTGAGGTCGACTGTCACTTTGTGTTGATTGAAAATTTTCAAAGTCTATCTTCCTAATTTGAAGTCGAATTTCAACATTTCTCATATATTTGAGTGAGTTTGCATCTAACTTTGTCAGATATAGGCGATTAACATTCATTGAAGCTCATTGAGGTCGACTGTCACTTTGTGTTGATTGAAAATTTTTAAAATCTATCTTCCTAATTTGAAGTCGAATTTCAACATTTCTCATATATTTGAGTGAGTTTGCATCTAATGTTTTCATCTATAGGCGATTAACATCCATTGAAGCCCATTGAGGACGACTGTCACTTTGTGTTGATTGAGAATTTTCGAAGTCTATCTTCCTAATTTGAAGTCGAATTTCAACATTTCTCATATATTTGAGTGAGTTTGCATCTAACTTTGTCAGATATCGTCGATTAACATCCACTGAAGCCAATTGAGGTCGACTGTCACTTTGTGTTGATTGAAAATTTTCAAAGTCTATCTTCCTAATTTGAAGTCGAACTTCAACATTTCTCATATATTTGAGTGAGTTTGCATCTAACTTTGTCAGATATAGGCGATTAACATTCATTGAAGCTCATTGAGGTCGACTGTCACTTTGTGTTGATTGAAAATTTTTAAAATCTATCTTCCTAATTTGAAGTCGAATTTCAACATTTCTCATATATTTGAGTGAGTTTGCATCTAATTTTTTCAGATATAGGCGATTAACATCCATTGAAGCCCATTGAGGACGACTGTCACTTTGTGTTGATTGAGAATTTTCGAAGTCTATCTTCCTAATTTGAAGTCGAATTTCAACATTTCTCATATATTTGAGTGAGTTCGCATCTAACTTTGTCAGATATCGTCGATCAACATCCACTGAAGCCAATTGAGGTCGACTGTCACTTTGTGTTGATTGAAAATTTTCAAAGTCTATCTTCCTAATTTGAAGTCGAATTTCAACATTTCTCATATATTTGAGTGAGTTTGCATCTAACTTTGTCAGATATAGGCGATTAACATTCATTGAAGCTCATTGAGGTCGACTGTCACTTTGTGTTGATTGAAAATTTTTAAAATCTATCTTCCTAATTTGAAGTCGAATTTCAAATTTTCTCATATATTTGAGTGAGTTTGCATCTAACTTTTTCAGATATAGGCGATTAACATCCATTGAAGCCCATTGAGGACGACTGTCACTTTGTGTTGATTGAAAATTTTCAAAGTCTATCTTCCTAATTTGGAGTCGAATTTCAACATTTCTCATATATTTGAGAGAGTTTGCATCTAACTTTGTCAGATATCGTCGATTAACATCCACTGAAGTCAATTGAGGTCGACTGTCACTTTGTGTTGATTGAAGATTTTCAAAGTCTATCTTCCTAATTTGAAGTTAAATTTCAACATTTCTTATATATTTGAGAGAGTTTGCATCTAACTTTGTCAGATATCGTCGATTAACATCCACTGAAGCCCATTGAGGTCGACTGTCACTTTGTGTTGATTGAAAATTTTCAAAGTCTATCTTCCTAATTTGAAGTCGAATTTCAACATTTCTCATATATTTGAGAGAGTTTGCATCTAACTTTGTCAGATATCGGCGATTAACATCCACTGAAGCCAATTGAGGTCAACTGTCATTGTGTGTTGATTGAAAATTTTTAAAATCTATCTTCCTAATTTGAAGTTGAATTTCAACATTTCTCATATATTTGAGAGAGTTTGCATCTAACTTTGTCAGATATCGTCGATTAACATCCACTGAAGCCCATTGAGGTCGACTGTCACTTTGTGTTGATTGAAAATTTTCAAAGTCTATCTTCCTAATTTGAAGTCGAATTTCAACATTTCTCATATATTTGAGTGAGTTTGCATCTAACTTTGTCAGATATAGGCGATTAACATTCATTGAAGCTCATTGAGGTCGACTGTCACTTTGTGTTGATTGAAAATTTTTAAAATCTATCTTCCTAATTTGAAGTCGAATTTCAACATTTCTCATATATTTGAGTGAGTTTGCATCTAATTTTTTCAGATATAGGCGATTAACATCCATTGAAGCCCATTGAGGACGACTGTCACTTTGTGTTGATTGAGAATTTTCGAAGTCTATCTTCCTAATTTGAAGTCGAATTTCAACATTTCTCATATATTTGAGTGAGTTCGCATCTAACTTTGTCAGATATCGTCGATTAACATCCATTGAAGTCCATTGAGGTCGATTGTCACTTTGTGTTGATTGAAAATTTTCAAAGTCTATCTTCCTAATTTGAAGTCGAATTTCAACATTTCTCATATATTTAAGGGAGTTTGCATCTAACTTTGTCAGATCTCGTCGATTAACTTCCATTGAAGCCCATTGAGGTCAACTGTCACTTTGTGTTGATTGAAAATTTTCAAAGTCTATCTTCCTAATTTGAAGTGGAATTTCAACATTTCTCATATATTTGAGTGAGTTTGCATCTAACTTTGTCAGATATACACGATTAACATCCATTGAAGCCCATTGAGGTCAACTGTCATTTTGTGTTGATTGAAAATTTTTAAAGTCTATCTTCCTAATGTGAAGTCGAATTTCAACATTTCTCATATATTTGAGTGAGTTTGCATCTAACTTTGTCAGATATCGTCGATTAACATCCACTGAAGCCAATTGAGGTCGACTGTCACTTTGTGTTGATTGAAAATTTTCAAAGTCTATCTTCCTAATTTGAAGTCGAATTTCAACATTTCTCATATATTTGAGTGAGTTTGCATCTAACTTTGTCAGATATAGGCGATTAACATTCATTGAAGCTCATTGAGGTCGACTGTCACTTTGTGTTGATTGAAAATTTTTAAAATCTATCTTCCTAATTTGAAGTCGAATTTCAACATTTCTCATATATTTGAGTGAGTTTGCATCTAACTTTTTCAGATATAGGCGATTAACATCCACTGAAGCCAATTGAGGTCAACTGTCATTTTGTGTTGATTGAAAATTTTCAAAGTCTATCTTCCTAATTTGAAGTCGAATTTCAACATTTCTCATATATTTGAGTGAGTTTGCATCTAACTTTGTCAGATATAGGCGATTAACATCCACTGAAGCCAATTGAGGTCAACTGTCATTTTGTGTTGATTGAAAATTTTCAAAGTCTATCTTCCTAATTTGAAGTCGAATTTCAACATTTCTCATATATTTGAGAGAGTTTGCATCTAACTTTGTCAGATATCGGCGATTAACATCCACTGAAGCCAATTGAGGTCAACTGTCATTTTGTGTTGATTGAAAATTTTTAAAATCTATCTTCCTAATTTAAAGTTGAATTTCAACATTTCTTATATATTTGAGAGAGTTTGCATCTAACTTTGTCAGATATCGTCGATTAACATCCACTGAAGCCCATTGAGGTCGACTGTCACTTTGTGTTGATTGAAAATTTTCAAAGTCTATCTTCCTAATTTGAAGTCGAATTTCAACATTTCTCATATATTTAAGGGAGTTTGCATCTAACTTTGTCAGATCTCGTCGATTAACTTCCATTGAAGCCCATTGAGGTCAACTAACACTTTGTGTTGATTGAAAATTTTCAAAGTCTATCTTCCTAATTTGAAGTGGAATTTCAACATTTCTCATATATTTGAGTGAGTTTGCATCTAACTTTGTCAGATATACGCGATTAACATCCATTGAAGCCCATTGAGGTCAACTGTCATTTTGTGTTGATTGAAAATTTTTAAAGTCTATCTTCCTAATTTGAAGTCGAATTTCAACATTTCTCATATATTTGAGTGAGTTCGCATCTAACTTTGTCAGATATCGTCGATTAACATCCACTGAAGCCAATTGAGGTCGACTGTCACTTTGTGTTGATTGAAAATTTTCAAAGTCTATCTTCCTAATTTGAAGTCGAATTTCAACATTTCTCATATATTTGAGTGAGTTTGCATCTAACTTTGTCAGATATAGGCGATTAACATTCATTGAAGCTCATTGAGGTCGACTGTCACTTTGTGTTGATTGAAAATTTTTAAAATCTATCTTCCTAATTTGAAGTCGAATTTCAACATTTCTCATATATTTGAGTGAGTTTGCATCTAATGTTTTCATCTATAGGCGATTAACATCCATTGAAGCCCATTGAGGACGACTGTCACTTTGTGTTGATTGAGAATTTTCGAAGTCTATCTTCCTAATTTGAAGTCGAATTTCAACATTTCTCATATATTTGAGTGAGTTTGCATCTAACTTTGTCAGATATCGTCGATTAACATCCACTGAAGCCAATTGAGGTCGACTGTCACTTTGTGTTGATTGAAAATTTTCAAAGTCTATCTTCCTAATTTGAAGTCGAACTTCAACATTTCTCATATATTTGAGTGAGTTTGCATCTAACTTTGTCAGATATAGGCGATTAACATTCATTGAAGCTCATTGAGGTCGACTGTCACTTTGTGTTGATTGAAAATTTTTAAAATCTATCTTCCTAATTTGAAGTCGAATTTCAACATTTCTCATATATTTGAGTGAGTTTGCATCTAATTTTTTCAGATATAGGCGATTAACATCCATTGAAGCCCATTGAGGACGACTGTCACTTTGTGTTGATTGAGAATTTTCGAAGTCTATCTTCCTAATTTGAAGTCGAATTTCAACATTTCTCATATATTTGAGTGAGTTCGCATCTAACTTTGTCAGATATCGTCGATCAACATCCACTGAAGCCAATTGAGGTCGACTGTCACTTTGTGTTGATTGAAAATTTTCAAAGTCTATCTTCCTAATTTGAAGTCGAATTTCAACATTTCTCATATATTTGAGTGAGTTTGCATCTAACTTTGTCAGATATAGGCGATTAACATTCATTGAAGCTCATTGAGGTCGACTGTCACTTTGTGTTGATTGAAAATTTTTAAAATCTATCTTCCTAATTTGAAGTCGAATTTCAAATTTTCTCATATATTTGAGTGAGTTTGCATCTAACTTTTTCAGATATAGGCGATTAACATCCATTGAAGCCCATTGAGGACGACTGTCACTTTGTGTTGATTGAAAATTTTCAAAGTCTATCTTCCTAATTTGGAGTCGAATTTCAACATTTCTCATATATTTGAGAGAGTTTGCATCTAACTTTGTCAGATATCGTCGATTAACATCCACTGAAGTCAATTGAGGTCGACTGTCACTTTGTGTTGATTGAAGATTTTCAAAGTCTATCTTCCTAATTTGAAGTTAAATTTCAACATTTCTTATATATTTGAGAGAGTTTGCATCTAACTTTGTCAGATATCGTCGATTAACATCCACTGAAGCCCATTGAGGTCGACTGTCACTTTGTGTTGATTGAAAATTTTCAAAGTCTATCTTCCTAATTTGAAGTCGAATTTCAACATTTCTCATATATTTGAGAGAGTTTGCATCTAACTTTGTCAGATATCGGCGATTAACATCCACTGAAGCCAATTGAGGTCAACTGTCATTGTGTGTTGATTGAAAATTTTTAAAATCTATCTTCCTAATTTGAAGTTGAATTTCAACATTTCTCATATATTTGAGAGAGTTTGCATCTAACTTTGTCAGATATCGTCGATTAACATCCACTGAAGCCCATTGAGGTCGACTGTCACTTTGTGTTGATTGAAAATTTTCAAAGTCTATCTTCCTAATTTGAAGTCGAATTTCAACATTTCTCATATATTTGAGTGAGTTTGCATCTAACTTTGTCAGATATAGGCGATTAACATTCATTGAAGCTCATTGAGGTCGACTGTCACTTTGTGTTGATTGAAAATTTTTAAAATCTATCTTCCTAATTTGAAGTCGAATTTCAACATTTCTCATATATTTGAGTGAGTTTGCATCTAATTTTTTCAGATATAGGCGATTAACATCCATTGAAGCCCATTGAGGACGACTGTCACTTTGTGTTGATTGAGAATTTTCGAAGTCTATCTTCCTAATTTGAAGTCGAATTTCAACATTTCTCATATATTTGAGTGAGTTCGCATCTAACTTTGTCAGATATCGTCGATTAACATCCATTGAAGTCCATTGAGGTCGATTGTCACTTTGTGTTGATTGAAAATTTTCAAAGTCTATCTTCCTAATTTGAAGTCGAATTTCAACATTTCTCATATATTTAAGGGAGTTTGCATCTAACTTTGTCAGATCTCGTCGATTAACTTCCATTGAAGCCCATTGAGGTCAACTGTCACTTTGTGTTGATTGAAAATTTTCAAAGTCTATCTTCCTAATTTGAAGTGGAATTTCAACATTTCTCATATATTTGAGTGAGTTTGCATCTAACTTTGTCAGATATACACGATTAACATCCATTGAAGCCCATTGAGGTCAACTGTCATTTTGTGTTGATTGAAAATTTTTAAAGTCTATCTTCCTAATGTGAAGTCGAATTTCAACATTTCTCATATATTTGAGTGAGTTTGCATCTAACTTTGTCAGATATCGTCGATTAACATCCACTGAAGCCAATTGAGGTCGACTGTCACTTTGTGTTGATTGAAAATTTTCAAAGTCTATCTTCCTAATTTGAAGTCGAATTTCAACATTTCTCATATATTTGAGTGAGTTTGCATCTAACTTTGTCAGATATAGGCGATTAACATTCATTGAAGCTCATTGAGGTCGACTGTCACTTTGTGTTGATTGAAAATTTTTAAAATCTATCTTCCTAATTTGAAGTCGAATTTCAACATTTCTCATATATTTGAGTGAGTTTGCATCTAACTTTTTCAGATATAGGCGATTAACATCCACTGAAGCCAATTGAGGTCAACTGTCATTTTGTGTTGATTGAAAATTTTCAAAGTCTATCTTCCTAATTTGAAGTCGAATTTCAACATTTCTCATATATTTGAGTGAGTTTGCATCTAACTTTGTCAGATATAGGCGATTAACATCCACTGAAGCCAATTGAGGTCAACTGTCATTTTGTGTTGATTGAAAATTTTCAAAGTCTATCTTCCTAATTTGAAGTCGAATTTCAACATTTCTCATATATTTGAGAGAGTTTGCATCTAACTTTGTCAGATATCGGCGATTAACATCCACTGAAGCCAATTGAGGTCAACTGTCATTTTGTGTTGATTGAAAATTTTTAAAATCTATCTTCCTAATTTAAAGTTGAATTTCAACATTTCTTATATATTTGAGAGAGTTTGCATCTAACTTTGTCAGATATCGTCGATTAACATCCACTGAAGCCCATTGAGGTCGACTGTCACTTTGTGTTGATTGAAAATTTTCAAAGTCTATCTTCCTAATTTGAAGTCGAATTTCAACATTTCTCATATATTTGAGAGAGTTTGCATCTAACTTTGTCAGATATCGTCGATTAACATCCACTGAAGCCCATTGAGGTCGACTGTCACTTTGTGTTGATTGAAAATTTTCAAAGTCTATCTTCCTAATTTGAAGTCGAATTTCAACATTTCTCATATATTTAAGAGAGTTTGCATCTAACTTTGTCAGATATCGGCGATTAACATCCACTGAAGCCAATTGAGGTCAACTGTCACTTTGTGTTGATTGAAAATTTTTAAAATCTATCTTCCTAATTTGAAGTCGAATTTCAACATTTCTCATATATTTGAGTGAGTTTGCATCTAATTTTTTCAGATATAGGCGATTAACATCCATTGAAGCCCATTGAGGACGACTGTCACTTTGTGTTGATTGAGAATTTTCGAAGTCTATCTTCCTAATTTGAAGTCGAATTTCAACATTTCTCATATATTTGAGTGAGTTCGCATCTAACTTTGTCAGATATCGTCGATTAACATCCATTGAAGTCCATTGAGGTCGATTGTCACTTTGTGTTGATTGAAAATTTTCAAAGTCTATCTTCCTAATTTGAAGTCGAATTTCAACATTTCTCATATATTTAAGGGAGTTTGCATCTAACTTTGTCAGATCTCGTCGATTAACTTCCATTGAAGCCCATTGAGGTCAACTGTCACTTTGTGTTGATTGAAAATTTTCAAAGTCTATCTTCCTAATTTGAAGTGGAATTTCAACATTTCTCATATATTTGAGTGAGTTTGCATCTAACTTTGTCAGATATACACGATTAACATCCATTGAAGCCCATTGAGGTCAACTGTCATTTTGTGTTGATTGAAAATTTTTAAAGTCTATCTTCCTAATGTGAAGTCGAATTTCAACATTTCTCATATATTTGAGTGAGTTTGCATCTAACTTTGTCAGATATCGTCGATTAACATCCACTGATGCCAATTGAGGTCGACTGTCACTTTGTGTTGATTGAAAATTTTCAAAGTCTATCTTCCTAATTTGAAGTCGAATTTCAACATTTCTCATATATTTGAGTGAGTTTGCATCTAACTTTGTCAGATATAGGCGATTAACATTCATTGAAGCTCATTGAGGTCGACTGTCACTTTGTGTTGATTGAAAATTTTTAAAATCTATCTTCCTAATTTGAAGTCGAATTTCAACATTTCTCATATATTTGAGTGAGTTTGCATCTAACTTTTTCAGATATAGGCGATTAACATCCACTGAAGCCAATTGAGGTCAACTGTCATTTTGTGTTGATTGAAAATTTTCAAAGTCTATCTTCCTAATTTGAAGTCGAATTTCAACATTTCTCATATATTTGAGTGAGTTTGCATCTAACTTTGTCAGATATAGGCGATTAACATCCACTGAAGCCAATTGAGGTCAACTGTCATTTTGTGTTGATTGAAAATTTTCAAAGTCTATCTTCCTAATTTGAAGTCGAATTTCAACATTTCTCATATATTTGAGAGAGTTTGCATCTAACTTTGTCAGATATCGGCGATTAACATCCACTGAAGCCAATTGAGGTCAACTGTCATTTTGTGTTGATTGAAAATTTTTAAAATCTATCTTCCTAATTTGAAGTTGAATTTCAACATTTCTTATATATTTGAGAGAGTTTGCATCTAACTTTGTCAGATATCGTCGATTAACATCCACTGAAGCCCATTGAGGTCGACTGTCACTTTGTGTTGATTGAAAATTTTCAAAGTCTATCTTCCTAATTTGAAGTCGAATTTCAACATTTCTCATATATTTGAGAGAGTTTGCATCTAACTTTGTCAGATATCGTCGATTAACATCCACTGAAGCCCATTGAGGTCGACTGTCACTTTGTGTTGATTGAAAATTTTCAAAGTCTATCTTCCTAATTTGAAGTCGAATTTCAACATTTCTCATATATTTAAGAGAGTTTGCATCTAACTTTGTCAGATATCGGCGATTAACATCCACTGAAGCCAATTGAGGTCAACTGTCATTTTGTGTTGATTGAAAATTTTTAAAATCTATCTTCCTAATTTGAAGTTGAATTTCAACATTTCTTATATATTTGAGAGAGTTTGCATCTAACTTTGTCAGATATCGGCGATTAACATCCACTGAAGCCAATTGAGGTCAACTGTCATTTTGTGTTGATTGAAAATTTTTAAAATCTATCTTCCTAATTTGAAGTTGAATTTCAACATTTCTTATATATTTGAGAGAGTTTGCATCTAACTTTGTCAGATATCGGCGATTAACATCCACTGAAGCCAATTGAGGTCAACTGTCATTTTGTGTTGATTGAAAATTTTTAAAATCTATCTTCCTAATTTGAAGTCGAATTTCAACATTTCTCATATATTTGAGTGAGTTTGCATCTAACTTTGTCAGATATAGGCGATTAACATCCACTGAAGCCAATTGAGGTCGACTGTCACTTTGTGTTGATTGAGAATTTTCGAAGTCTATCTTCCTAATTTGAAGTCGAATTTCAACATTTCTCATATATTTGAGTGAGTTTGCATCTAACTTTGTCAGATATACGCGATTAACATCCATTGAAGCCCATTGAGGTCAACTGTCATTTTGTGTTGATTGAAAATTTTCAAAGTCTATCTTCCTAATGTGAAGTCGAATTTCAACATTTCTCATATATTTGAGTGAGTTTGCATCTAACTTTGTCAGATATACGCGATTAATTTCCATTGAAGCCCATTGAGGTCAACTGTCATTTTGTGTTGATTGAAAATTTTTAAAGTCTATCTTCCTAATGTGAAGTCGAATTTCAACATTTCTCATATATTTGAGTGAGTTTGCATCTAACTTTGTCAGATATCGTCGATTAACATCCACTGAAGCCAATTGAGGTCGACTGTCACTTTGTGTTGATTGAAAATTTTCAAAGTCTATCTTCCTAATTTGAAGTCGAATTTCAACATTTCTCATATATTTGAGTGAGTTTGCATCTAACTTTGTCAGATATAGGCGATTAACATTCATTGAAGCTCATTGAGGTCGACTGTCACTTTGTGTTGATTGAAAATTTTTAAAATCTATCTTCCTAATTTGAAGTCGAATTTCAACATTTCTCATATATTTGAGTGAGTTTGCATCTAACTTTGTCAGATATAGGCGATTAACATCCATTGAAGCCCATTGAGGACGACTGTCACTTTGTGTTGATTGAAAATTTTCAAAGTTTATCTTCCTAATTTGAAGTCGAATTTCAACATTTCTCATATATTTGAGAGAGTTTGCATCTAACTTTGTCAGATATCGTCGATTAACATCCACTGAAGCCAATTGAGGTCGACTGTCACTTTGTGTTGATTGAAAATTTTCAAAGTCTATCTTCCTAATTTGAAGTCGAATTTCAACATTTCTCATATATTTGAGTGAGTTTGCATCTAACTTTGTCAGATATAAGCGATTAACATCCACTGAAGCCCATTGAGGTCGACTGTCACTTTGTGTTGATTGAAAATTTTTAAAATCTATCTTCCTAATTTGAAGTCGAATTTCAACATTTCTCATATATTTGAGTGAGTTTGCATCTAACTTTGTCAGATATCGGCGATTAACATCCACTGAAGCCAATTGAGGTCAACTGTCATTTTGTGTTGATTGAAAATTTTTAAAATCTATCTTCCTAATTTGAAGTCGAATTTCAACATTTCTCATATATTTGAGAGAGTTTGCATCTAACTTTGTCAGATATCGTCGATTAACATCCACTGAAGCCCATTGAGGACGACTGTCACTTTGTGTTGATTGAAGATTTTCAAAGTCTATCTTCCTAATTTGAAGTTGAATTTCAACATTTCTTATATATTTGAGAGAGTTTGCATCTAACTTTGTCAGATATCGTCGATTAACATCCACTGAAGCCCATTGAGGTCGACTGTCACTTTGTGTTGATTGAAAATTTTCAAAGTCTATCTTCCTAATTTGAAGTCGAATTTCAACATTTCTCATATATTTGAGAGAGTTTGCATCTAACTTTGTCAGATATCGGCGATTAACATCCACTGAAGCCAATTGAGGTCAACTGTCATTGTGTGTTGATTGAAAATTTTTAAAATCTATCTTCCTAATTTGAAGTTGAATTTCAACATTTCTCATATATTTGAGAGAGTTTGCATCTAACTTTGTCAGATATCGTCGATTAACATCCACTGAAGCCCATTGAGGTCGACTGTCACTTTGTGTTGATTGAAAATTTTCAAAGTCTATCTTCCTAATTTGAAGTCGAATTTCAACATTTCTCATATATTTGAGTGAGTTTGCATCTAACTTTGTCAGATATAGGCGATTAACATTCATTGAAGCTCATTGAGGTCGACTGTCACTTTGTGTTGATTGAAAATTTTTAAAATCTATCTTCCTAATTTGAAGTCGAATTTCAACATTTCTCATATATTTGAGTGAGTTTGCATCTAATTTTTTCAGATATAGGCGATTAACATCCATTGAAGCCCATTGAGGACGACTGTCACTTTGTGTTGATTGAGAATTTTCGAAGTCTATCTTCCTAATTTGAAGTCGAATTTCAACATTTCTCATATATTTGAGTGAGTTCGCATCTAACTTTGTCAGATATCGTCGATTAACATCCATTGAAGTCCATTGAGGTCGATTGTCACTTTGTGTTGATTGAAAATTTTCAAAGTCTATCTTCCTAATTTGAAGTCGAATTTCAACATTTCTCATATATTTAAGGGAGTTTGCATCTAACTTTGTCAGATCTCGTCGATTAACTTCCATTGAAGCCCATTGAGGTCAACTGTCACTTTGTGTTGATTGAAAATTTTCAAAGTCTATCTTCCTAATTTGAAGTGGAATTTCAACATTTCTCATATATTTGAGTGAGTTTGCATCTAACTTTGTCAGATATACACGATTAACATCCATTGAAGCCCATTGAGGTCAACTGTCATTTTGTGTTGATTGAAAATTTTTAAAGTCTATCTTCCTAATTTGAAGTCGAATTTCAACATTTCTCATATATTTGAGAGAGTTTGCATCTAACTTTGTCAGATATCGGCGATTAACATCCACTGAAGCCAATTGAGGTCAACTGTCATTTTGTGTTGATTGAAAATTTTTAAAATCTATCTTCCTAATTTGAAGTTGAATTTCAACATTTCTTATATATTTGAGAGAGTTTGCATCTAACTTTGTCAGATATCGTCGATTAACATCCACTGAAGCCCATTGAGGTCGACTGTCACTTTGTGTTGATTGAAAATTTTCAAAGTCTATCTTCCTAATTTGAAGTCGAATTTCAACATTTCTCATATATTTGAGAGAGTTTGCATCTAACTTTGTCAGATATCGTCGATTAACATCCACTGAAGCCCATTGAGGTCGACTGTCACTTTGTGTTGATTGAAAATTTTCAAAGTCTATCTTCCTAATTTGAAGTCGAATTTCAACATTTCTCATATATTTAAGAGAGTTTGCATCTAACTTTGTCAGATATCGGCGATTAACATCCACTGAAGCCAATTGAGGTAAACTGTCATTTTGTGTTGATTGAAAATTTTTAAAATCTATCTTCCTAATTTGAAGTTGAATTTCAACATTTCTTATATATTTGAGAGAGTTTGCATCTAACTTTGTCAGATATCGGCGATTAACATCCACTGAAGCCAATTGAGGTCAACTGTCATTTTGTGTTGATTGAAAATTTTTAAAATCTATCTTCCTAATTTGAAGTTGAATTTCAACATTTCTTATATATTTGAGAGAGTTTGCATCTAACTTTGTCAGATATCGGCGATTAACATCCACTGAAGCCAATTGAGGTCAACTGTCATTTTGTGTTGATTGAAAATTTTTAAAATCTATCTTCCTAATTTGAAGTCGAATTTCAACATTTCTCATATATTTGAGTGAGTTTGCATCTAACTTTGTCAGATATAGGCGATTAACATCCACTGAAGCCAATTGAGGTCGACTGTCACTTTGTGTTGATTGAGAATTTTCGAAGTCTATCTTCCTAATTTGAAGTCGAATTTCAACATTTCTCATATATTTGAGTGAGTTTGCATCTAACTTTGTCAGATATACGCGATTAACATCCATTGAAGCCCATTGAGGTCAACTGTCATTTTGTGTTGATTGAAAATTTTCAAAGTCTATCTTCCTAATGTGAAGTCGAATTTCAACATTTCTCATATATTTGAGTGAGTTTGCATCTAACTTTGTCAGATATACGCGATTAATTTCCATTGAAGCCCATTGAGGTCAACTGTCATTTTGTGTTGATTGAAAATTTTTAAAGTCTATCTTCCTAATGTGAAGTCGAATTTCAACATTTCTCATATATTTGAGTGAGTTTGCATCTAACTTTGTCAGATATCGTCGATTAACATCCACTGAAGCCAATTGAGGTCGACTGTCACTTTGTGTTGATTGAAAATTTTCAAAGTCTATCTTCCTAATTTGAAGTCGAATTTCAACATTTCTCATATATTTGAGTGAGTTTGCATCTAACTTTGTCAGATATAGGCGATTAACATTCATTGAAGCTCATTGAGGTCGACTGTCACTTTGTGTTGATTGAAAATTTTTAAAATCTATCTTCCTAATTTGAAGTCGAATTTCAACATTTCTCATATATTTGAGTGAGTTTGCATCTAACTTTGTCAGATATAGGCGATTAACATCCATTGAAGCCCATTGAGGACGACTGTCACTTTGTGTTGATTGAAAATTTTCAAAGTTTATCTTCCTAATTTGAAGTCGAATTTCAACATTTCTCATATATTTGAGAGAGTTTGCATCTAACTTTGTCAGATATCGTCGATTAACATCCACTGAAGCCAATTGAGGTCGACTGTCACTTTGTGTTGATTGAAAATTTTCAAAGTCTATCTTCCTAATTTGAAGTCGAATTTCAACATTTCTCATATATTTGAGTGAGTTTGCATCTAACTTTGTCAGATATAAGCGATTAACATCCACTGAAGCCCATTGAGGTCGACTGTCACTTTGTGTTGATTGAAAATTTTTAAAATCTATCTTCCTAATTTGAAGTCGAATTTCAACATTTCTCATATATTTGAGTGAGTTTGCATCTAACTTTGTCAGATATCGGCGATTAACATCCACTGAAGCCAATTGAGGTCAACTGTCATTTTGTGTTGATTGAAAATTTTTAAAATCTATCTTCCTAATTTGAAGTCGAATTTCAACATTTCTCATATATTTGAGAGAGTTTGCATCTAACTTTGTCAGATATCGTCGATTAACATCCACTGAAGCCCATTGAGGACGACTGTCACTTTGTGTTGATTGAAGATTTTCAAAGTCTATCTTCCTAATTTGAAGTTGAATTTCAACATTTCTTATATATTTGAGAGAGTTTGCATCTAACTTTGTCAGATATCGTCGATTAACATCCACTGAAGCCCATTGAGGTCGACTGTCACTTTGTGTTGATTGAAAATTTTCAAAGTCTATCTTCCTAATTTGAAGTCGAATTTCAACATTTCTCATATATTTGAGAGAGTTTGCATCTAACTTTGTCAGATATCGGCGATTAACATCCACTGAAGCCAATTGAGGTCAACTGTCATTGTGTGTTGATTGAAAATTTTTAAAATCTATCTTCCTAATTTGAAGTTGAATTTCAACATTTCTCATATATTTGAGAGAGTTTGCATCTAACTTTGTCAGATATCGTCGATTAACATCCACTGAAGCCCATTGAGGTCGACTGTCACTTTGTGTTGATTGAAAATTTTCAAAGTCTATCTTCCTAATTTGAAGTCGAATTTCAACATTTCTCATATATTTGAGTGAGTTTGCATCTAACTTTGTCAGATATAGGCGATTAACATTCATTGAAGCTCATTGAGGTCGACTGTCACTTTGTGTTGATTGAAAATTTTTAAAATCTATCTTCCTAATTTGAAGTCGAATTTCAACATTTCTCATATATTTGAGTGAGTTTGCATCTAATTTTTTCAGATATAGGCGATTAACATCCATTGAAGCCCATTGAGGACGACTGTCACTTTGTGTTGATTGAGAATTTTCGAAGTCTATCTTCCTAATTTGAAGTCGAATTTCAACATTTCTCATATATTTGAGTGAGTTCGCATCTAACTTTGTCAGATATCGTCGATTAACATCCATTGAAGTCCATTGAGGTCGATTGTCACTTTGTGTTGATTGAAAATTTTCAAAGTCTATCTTCCTAATTTGAAGTCGAATTTCAACATTTCTCATATATTTAAGGGAGTTTGCATCTAACTTTGTCAGATCTCGTCGATTAACTTCCATTGAAGCCCATTGAGGTCAACTGTCACTTTGTGTTGATTGAAAATTTTCAAAGTCTATCTTCCTAATTTGAAGTGGAATTTCAACATTTCTCATATATTTGAGTGAGTTTGCATCTAACTTTGTCAGATATACACGATTAACATCCATTGAAGCCCATTGAGGTCAACTGTCATTTTGTGTTGATTGAAAATTTTTAAAGTCTATCTTCCTAATGTGAAGTCGAATTTCAACATTTCTCATATATTTGAGTGAGTTTGCATCTAACTTTGTCAGATATCGTCGATTAACATCCACTGAAGCCAATTGAGGTCGACTGTCACTTTGTGTTGATTGAAAATTTTCAAAGTCTATCTTCCTAATTTGAAGTCGAATTTCAACATTTCTCATATATTTGAGTGAGTTTGCATCTAACTTTGTCAGATATAGGCGATTAACATTCATTGAAGCTCATTGAGGTCGACTGTCACTTTGTGTTGATTGAAAATTTTCAAAGTCTATCTTCCTAATTTGAAGTCGAATTTCAACATTTCTCATATATTTGAGAGAGTTTGCATCTAACTTTGTCAGATATCGGCGATTAACATCCACTGAAGCCAATTGAGGTCAACTGTCATTTTGTGTTGATTGAAAATTTTTAAAATCTATCTTCCTAATTTGAAGTCGAATTTCAACATTTCTTATATATTTGAGTGAGTTCGCATCTAACTTTGTCAGATATCGTCGATTAACATCCATTGAAGTCCATTGAGGTCGATTATCACTTTGTGTTGATTAAAAATTTTCAAAGTTTATCTTCCTAATTTGAAGACGAATTTCAACATTTCTTATATATTTGAGAGAGTTTGCATCTAACTTTGTCAGATATCGTCGATTAACATCCACTGAAGCCAATTGAGGTCGACTGTCACTTTGTGTTGATTGAAAATTTTCAAAGTCTATCTTCCTAATTTGAAGTCGAATTTCAACATTTCTTATATATTTGAGTGAGTTCGCATCTAACTTTGTCAGATATCGTCGATTAACATCCATTGAAGCCCATTGAGGTCGACTGTCACTTTGTGTTGATTGAAAATTTTCAAAGTCTATCTTCCTAATTTGAAGTCGAATTTCAACATTTCTCATATATTTGAGTGAGATCGCATCTAACTTTGTCAGATATAGGCGATTAACATCCATTGAAGCCCATTGAGGTCAACTGTCACTTTGTGTTGATTGAAAATTTTTAAAGTCTATCTTCCTAATTTGAAGTCGAATTTCAACCTTTCTTATATATTTGAGTGAGTTTGCATCTAACTTTGTCAGATATCGTCAATTAACATCCATTGAAGCCCATTGAGGTCAACTGTCACTTTGTGTTGATTGAAAATTTTCAAAGTTTATCTTCCTAATTTGAAGTGTAATTTCAACATTTCTTATATATTTGAGAGAGTTTGCATCTAACTTTGTCAGATATCGTCGATTAACATACAGTGAAGCCAATTGAGGTCGACTGTCACTTTGTGTTGATTGAAAATTTTCAAAGTTTATCTTCCTAATTTGAAGTTGAATTTCAACATTTCTTATATATTTGAGAGAGTTTGCATCTAACTTTGTCAGATATACGCGATTAACATCCATTGAAGCCCATTGAGGTCGACTGTCACTTTGTGTTGATTGAAAATTTTGAAAGTTTATCTTCCTAATTTGAAGTGGAATTTCAACATTTCTCATATATTTGAGAGAGTTTGCATCTAACTTTGTCAGATATACGCGATTAACATCCATTGAAGCCAATTGAGGTCGACTGTCACTTTGTGTTGATTGAAAATTTTCAAAGTTTATCTTCCTAATTTGAAGTGGAATTTCAACATTTCTTATATATTTGAGAGAGTTTGCATCTAACTTTGTCAGATATACGCGATTAACATCCATTGAAGCCCATTGAGGTCGACTGTCACTTTGTGTTGATTGAAAATTTTCAAAGTTTATCTTCCTAATTTGAAGTTGAATTTCAACATTTCTTATATATTTGAGAGAGTTTGCATCTAACTTTGTCAGATATACGCGATTAACATCCATTGAAGCCCATTGAGGTCGACTGTCACTTTGAGTTGATTGAAAATTTTCAAAGTTTATCTTCTTAATTTGAAGTGGAATTCCAACATTTCTTATATATTTGAGAGAGTTTGCATCTAACTTTGTCAGATATACGCGATTAACATCCATTGGAGCCCATTGAGGTCGACTGTCACTTTGTGTTGATTGAAAATTTTCAAAGTTTATCTTCCTAATTTGAAGACGAATTTCAACATTCCTCATATATTTGAGTGAGTTCTCATCTAACTTTGTCAGATATACGCGATTAACATCCATTGAAGCCCATTGAGGTCAACTGTCACTTTGTGTTGATTGAAAATTTTCAAAGTTTATCTTCCTAATTTGAAGTTGAATTTCAACATTTCTTATATATTTGAGAGAGTTTGCATCTAACTTTGTCAGATATCGTCGATTAACATCCACTGAAGCCAATTGAGGTCGACTGTCACTTTGTGTTGATTGAAAATTTTCAAAGTCTATCTTCCTAATTTGAAGTCGAATTTCAACATTTCTTATATATTTGAGTGAGTTCGCATCTAACTTTGTCAGATATCGTCGATTAACATCCATTGAAGTCCATTGAGGTCGATTGTCACTTTGTGTTGATTAAAAATTTTCAAAGTCTATCTTCCTAATTTGAAGTCGAATTTCAACCTTTCTTATATATTTGAGTGAGTTTGCATCTAACTGTGTCAGATATCGTCAATTAACATCCATTGAAACCCATTGAGGTCGACTGTCACTTTGTGTTGATTGAAAATTTTCAAAGTCTATCTTCCTAATTTGAAGACGAATTTCTACATTTCTCATATACTTGAGTGAGTTTGCATCTAACTTTGTCAGATATACGCGATTAACATCCATTGAAGCCCATTGAGGTCAACTGTCACTTTGTGTTGATTGAAAATTTTTAAAGTCTATCTTCCTAATTTGAAGTCGAATTTCAACATTTCTCATATATTTGAGGGAGTTTGCATCTAACTTTGTCAGATATCGTCGATTAACTTCCATTGAAGCCCATTGAGGTCAACTGTCACTTTGTGTTGATTGAAAATTTCCAAAGTCTATCTTCCTAATTTGAAGACGAATTTCAACATTTCTCATATATTTGAGTGAGTTCTCATCTAACTTTGTCAGATATCGTCGATTAACATCCAATGAAGCCCATTGAGGTCGACTGTCACTTTGTGTTGATTGAAAATTTTCGAAGTCTATCTTCCTAATTTGAAGTCGAATTTCAACATTTCTCATATATTTGAGTGAGTTTTCATCTAACTTTGTCAGATATCGTTGATTAACATCCACTGAAGCCAATTGAGGTCGACTGTCACTTTGTGTTGATTGAAAATTTTCAAAGTCTATCTTCCTAATTTGAAGTCGAATTTCAACATTTCTCATATATTTGAGTGAGTTCTCATCTAACTTTGTCAGATATCGTCGATTAACATCCACTGAAGCCCATTGAGGTCGACTGTCACTTTGTGTTGATTGAAAATTTTCAAAGTTTATCTTCCTAATTTGAAGACGAATTTCAACATTCCTCATATATTTGAGTGAGTTCTCATCTAACTTTGTCAGATATACGCGATTAACATCCATTGAAGCCCATTGAGGTCAACTGTCACTTTGTGTTGATTGAAAATTTTCAAAGTTTATCTTCCTAATTTGAAGTTGAATTTCAACATTTCTTATATATTTGAGAGAGTTTGCATCTAACTTTGTCAGATATCGTCGATTAACATCCACTGAAGCCAATTGAGGTCGACTGTCACTTTGTGTTGATTGAAAATTTTCAAAGTCTATCTTCCTAATTTGAAGTCGAATTTCAACATTTCTTATATATTTGAGTGAGTTCGCATCTAACTTTGTCAGATATCGTCGATTAACATCCATTGAAGTCCATTGAGGTCGATTGTCACTTTGTGTTGATTAAAAATTTTCAAAGTCTATCTTCCTAATTTGAAGTCGAATTTCAACCTTTCTTATATATTTGAGTGAGTTTGCATCTAACTGTGTCAGATATCGTCAATTAACATCCATTGAAACCCATTGAGGTCGACTGTCACTTTGTGTTGATTGAAAATTTTCAAAGTCTATCTTCCTAATTTGAAGACGAATTTCAACATTTCTCATATACTTGAGTGAGTTTGCATCTAACTTTGTCAGATATACGCGATTAACATCCATTGAAGCCCATTGAGGTCAACTGTCACTTTGTGTTGATTGAAAATTTTTAAAGTCTATCTTCCTAATTTGAAGTCGAATTTCAACATTTCTCATATATTTGAGGGAGTTTGCATCTAACTTTGTCAGATATCGTCGATTAACTTCCATTGAAGCCCATTGAGGTCAACTGTCACTTTGTGTTGATTGAAAATTTCCAAAGTCTATCTTCCTAATTTGAAGACGAATTTCAACATTTCTCATATATTTGAGTGAGTTCTCATCTAACTTTGTCAGATATCGTCGATTAACATCCAATGAAGCCCATTGAGGTCGACTGTCACTTTGTGTTGATTGAAAATTTTCGAAGTCTATCTTCCTAATTTGAAGTCGAATTTCAACATTTCTCATATATTTGAGTGAGTTTTCATCTAACTTTGTCAGATATCGTTGATTAACATCCACTGAAGCCAATTGAGGTCGACTGTCACTTTGTGTTGATTGAAAATTTTCAAAGTCTATCTTCCTAATTTGAAGTCGAATTTCAACATTTCTCATATATTTGAGTGAGTTCTCATCTAACTTTGTCAGATATCGTCGATTAACATCCACTGAAGCCCATTGAGGTCGACTGTCACTTTGTGTTGATTGAAAATTTCCAAAGTCTATCTTCCTAATTTGAAGACGAATTTCAACATTTCTCATATATTTAAGTGAGTTTGCATCTAACTTTGTCAGATATACGCGATTAACATCCACTGAAGCCCATTGAGGTCGACTGTCACTTTGTGTTGATTGAAAATTTTCAAAGTCTATCTTCCTAATTTGAAGTCGAATTTCAACATTTCTTATATATTTGAGTAAGTTCGCATCTAACTTTGTCAGATATCGTCGATTAACATCCACTGAAGCCCATTGAGGTCGACTGTCACTTTGTGTTGATTGAAAATTTCCAAAGTCTATCTTCCTAATTTGAAGACGAATTTCAACATTTCTCATATATTTAAGTGAGTTTGCATCTAACTTTGTCAGATATACGCGATTAACATCCACTGAAGCCCATTGAGGTCGACTGTCACTTTGTGTTGATTGAAAATTTTCAAAGTCTATCTTCCTAATTTGAAGTCGAATTTCAACATTTCTTATATATTTGAGTAAGTTCGCATCTAACTTTGTCAGATATCGTCGATTAACATCCATTGAAGTCCATTGAGGTCGATTGTCACTTTGTGTTGATTAAAAATTTTCAAAGTCTATCTTCCTAATTTGAAGTCGAATTTCAACATTTCTTATATATTTGAGTGAGTTCGCATCTAACTTTGTCAGATATCGTCGATTAACATCCATTGAAGCCCATTGAGGTCAACTGTCACTTTGTGTTGATTGAAAATTTTTAAAGTCTATCTTCCTAATTTGAAGTCGAATTTCAACATTTCTCATATATTTGAGGGAGTTCGCATCTAACTTTGTCAGATATCGTCGATTAACTTCAATTGAAGCCCATTGAGGTCAACTGTCACTTTGTGTTGATTGAAAATTTTCAAAGTCTATCTTCCTAATTTGAAGTCGAATTTCAACATTTCTCATATATATGAGTGAGTTTGCATCTAACTTTGTCAGATATACGCGATTAACATCCATTGAAGCCCATTGAGGTCAACTGTAACTTTGTGTTGATTGAAAATTTTCAAAGTCTATCTTCCTAATTTGAAGTCGAATTTCAACATTTCTCATATATTTGAGTGAGTTTGCATCCAACTTTGTCAGATATAGGCGATTAACATCCATTGAAGCCCATTGAGGTCAACTGTCACTTTGTGTTGATTGAAAATTTTCGAAGTCTATCTTCCTAATTTGAAGTCGAATTTCAACATTTCTCATATATTTGAGTGAGTTCGCATCTAACTTTGTCAGATATCGTCGATTAACATCCACTGAAGCCCATTGAGGTCGACTGTCACTTTGTGTTGATTGAAAATTTTCAAAGTCTATCTTCCTAATTTGAAGTGGAATTTCAACATTTCTTATATATTTGAGAGAGTTTGCATCTAACTTTGTCAGATATCGTCGATTAACATCCATTGAAGTCCATTGAGGTCGATTGTCACTTTGTGTTGATTAAAAATTTTCAAAGTCTATCTTCCTAATTTGAAGTCGAATTTCAACATTTCTTATATATTTGAGTGATTTCGCATCTAACTTTGTCAGATATCGTCGATTAACATCCATTGAAGCCCATTGAGGTCAACTGTCACTTTGTGTTGATTGAAAATTTTTAAAGTCTATCTTCCTAATTTGAAGTCGAATTTCAACATTTCTCATATATTTGAGGGAGTTCGCATCTAACTTTGTCAGATATCGTCGATTAACTTCAATTGAAGCCCATTGAGGTCAACTGTCACTTTGTGTTGATTGAAAATTTTCAAAGTCTATCTTCCTAATTTGAAGTCGAATTTCAACATTTCTCATATATATGAGTGAGTTTGCATCTAACTTTGTCAGATATACGCGATTAACATCCATTGAAGCCCATTGAGGTCAACTGTAACTTTGTGTTGATTGAAAATTTTCAAAGTCTATCTTCCTAATTTGAAGTCGAATTTCAACATTTCTCATATATTTGAGTGAGTTTGCATCCAACTTTGTCAGATATAGGCGATTAACATCCATTGAAGCCCATTGAGGTCAACTGTCACTTTGTGTTGATTGAAAATTTTCGAAGTCTATCTTCCTAATTTGAAGTCGAATTTCAACATTTCTCATATATTTGAGTGAGTTCGCATCTAACTTTGTCAGATATCGTCGATTAACATCCACTGAAGCCCATTGAGGTCGACTGTCACTTTGTGTTGATTGAAAATTTTCAAAGTCTATCTTCCTAATTTGAAGTGGAATTTCAACATTTCTTATATATTTGAGAGAGTTTGCATCTAACTTTGTCAGATATCGTCGATTAACATCCAATGAAGCCAATTGAGGTCGACTGTCACTTTGTGTTGATTGAAAATTTTCAAAGTTTATCTTCCTAATTTGAAATTGAATTTCAACATTTCTTATATATTTGAGAGAGTTTGCATCTAACTTTGTCAGATATCGTCGATTAACTTCCATTGAAGCCCATTGAGGTCAACTGTCACTTTGTGTTGATTGAAAATTTTCAAAGTCTATCTTCCTAATTTGAAGTCGAATTTCAACATTTCTCATATATATGAGTGAGTTTGCATCTAACTTTGTCAGATATACGCGATTAACATCCATTGAAGCCCATTGATGTCGACTGTCACTTTGTGTTGATTGAAAATTTTCAAAGTCTATCTTCCTAATTTGAAGACGAATTTAAACCTTTCTTATATATTTGAGTGAGTTTGCATCTAACTTTGTCAGATATCGTCAATTAACATCCATTAAAGCCCATTGAGGTCAACTGTCACTATGTGTTGATTGAAAATTTTCAAAGTTTATGTTCCTAATTTGAAGTGGAATTTCAACATTTCTTATATATTTGAGAGAGTTTGCATCTAACTTTGTCAGATATCGTCGATTAACATCCACTGAAGCCAATTGAGGTCGACTGTCACTTTGTGTTGATTGAAAATTTTCAAAGTCTATCTTCCTAATTTGAAGTCGAATTTCAACATTTCTCATATATATGAGTGAGTTTGCATCTAACTTTGTCAGATATACGCGATTAACATCCATTGAAGCCCATTGAGGTCAACTGTCACTTTGTGTTGATTGAAAATTTTCAAAATCTATCTTCCTAATTTGAAGAAGAATTTCAACATTTCTCATATATTTAAGTGAGTTTGCATGTAACTTTGTCAGATATACGCGATTAACATCCATTGAAGCCCATTGAGGGCAACTGTCACTATGTGTTGATTGAAAATTTTCAAAGTTTATGTTCCTAATTTGAAGTGGAATTTCAACATTTCTTATATATTTGAGAGAGTTTGCATCTAACTTTGTCAGATATCGTCGATTAAAATCCACTGAAGCCAATTGAGGTCGACTGTCACTTTGTGTTGATTGAAAATTTTCAAAGTCTATCTTCCTAATTTGAAGTCGAATTTCAACATTTCTCATATATATGAGTGAGTTTGCATCTAACTTTGTCAGATATACGCGATTAACATCCATTGAAGCCCATTGAGGTCAACTGTCACTTTGTGTTGATTGAAAATTTTCAAAGTCTATCTTCCTAATTTGAAGAAGAATTTCAACATTTCTCATATATTCAAGTGAGTTTGCATCTAACTTTGTCAGATATACGCGATTAACATCCATTGAAGCCCATTGAGGGCAACTGTCACTTTGTGTTGATTGAAAATTTTCAAAGTTTATCTTCCTAATTTGAAGTCGAATTTCAACATTTCTCATATATTTGAGTGAGTTCGCATCTAACTTTGTCAGATATCGTCGATTAACATCCATTGAAGTCCATTGAGGTCGATTGTCACTTTGTGTTGATTAAAAATTTTCAAAGTTTATGTTCCTAATTTGAAGTGGAATTTCAACATTTCTTATATATTTGAGAGAGTTTGCATCTAACTTTGTCAGATATCGTCGATTAAAATCCACTGAAGCCAATTGAGGTCGACTGTCACTTTGTGTTGATTGAAAATTTTCAAAGTCTATCTTCCTAATTTGAAGTCGAATTTCAACATTTCTCATATATATGAGTGAGTTTGCATCTAACTTTGTCAGATATACGCGATTAACATCCATTGAAGCCCATTGAGGTCAACTGTCACTTTGTGTTGATTGAAAATTTTCAAAGTCTATCTTCCTAATTTGAAGAAGAATTTCAACATTTCTCATATATTTAAGTGAGTTTGCATCTAACTTTGTCAGATATACGCGATTAACATCCATTGAAGCCCATTGAGGGCAACTGTCACTTTGTGTTGATTGAAAATTTTCAAAGTCTATCTTCCTAATTTGAAGTCGAATTTCAACATTTCTTATATATTTGAGAGAGTTTGCATCTAACTTTGTCAGATATCGTCGATTAACATCCATTGAAGTCCATTGAGGTCGATTGTCACTTTGTGTTGATTAAAAATTTTCAAAGTCTATCTTCCTAATTTGAAGTCGAATTTCAACCTTTCTTATATATTTGAGTGAGTTTGCATCTAACTTTGTCAGATATCGTCAAATAACATCCATTGAAGCCCATTGCGGTCGACTGTCACTTTGTGTTGATTGAAAATTTTCAAAGTCTATCTTCCTAATTTGAAGACGAATTTCAACATTTCTCATATAATTGAGTGAGTTTGCATCTAACTTTGTCAGATATACGCGATTAACATCCATTGAAGCCCATTGAGGTCAACTGTCACTTTGTGTTGATTGAAAATTTTTAAAGTCTATCTTCCTAATTTGAAGTCGAATTTCAACATTTCTCATATATTTGAGGGAGTTTGCATCTAACTTTGTCAGATATCGTCGATTAACATCCACTGAAGCCCATTGAGGTCGACTGTCACTTTGTGTTGATTGAAAATTTTCAAAGTCTATCTTCCTAATTTGAAGTTGAATTTCAACATTTCTTATATATTTGAGAGAGTTTACATCTAACTTTGTCAGATATCGTCGATTAACATCCATTGAAGTCCATTGAGGTCGATTGTCACTTTGTGTTGATTAAAAATTTTCAAAGTCTATCTTCCTAATTTGAAGTCGAATTTCAACCTTTCTTATATATTTGAGTAAGTTTGCATCTAACTTTGTCAGATATCGTCAATTAACATCCATTGAAGCCCATTGAGGTCGACTGTCACTTTGTGTTGATTGAAAATTTTCAAAGTCTATCTTCCTAATTTGAAGACGAATTTCAACATTTCTCATATATTTGAGTGAGTTTGCATCTAACTTTGTCAGATATACGCGATTAACATCCATTGAAGCCCATTGAGGTCAACTGTCACTTTGTGTTGATTGAAAATTTTCAAAGTCTATCTTCCTAATTTGAAGTCGAATTTCAACATTCCTCATATATATGAGTGAGTTTGCATCTAACTTTGTCAGATATACGCGATTAACATCCATTGAAGCCCATTGAGGTCAACTGTCACTTTGTGTTGATTGAAAATTTTCAAAGTCTATCTTCCTAATTTGAAGTCGAATTCCAACATTTCTCATATATTTGAGTGAGTTTCCATCTAACTTTGTCAGATATAGGCGATTAACATCCATTGAAGCCCATTGAGGTCAACTGTCACTTTGTGTTGATTGAAAATTTTCGAAGTCTATCTTCCTAATTTGAAGTCGAATTTCAACATTTCTCATATATTTGAGTGAGTTCTCATCTAAGTTTGTCAGATATCGTCGATTAACATCCACTGAAGCCCATTGAGGTCGACTGTCACTTTGTGTTGATTGAAAATTTTCAAAGTCTATCTTCCTAATTTGAAGACGAATTTCAACATTTCTCATATATTTAAGTGAGTTTGCATCTAACTTTGTCAGATATACGTGATTAACATCCATTGAAGCCCATTGAGGTCAACTGTCACTTTGTGTTGATTGAAAATTTTCAAAGTTTATCTTCCTAATTTGAAGTTGAATTTCAACATTTCTTATATATTTGAGAGAGTTTGCATCTAACTTTGTCAGATATCGTCGATTTACATCCATTGAAGTCCATTGAGGTCGATTGTCACTTTGTGTTGATTAAAAATTTTCAAAGTCTATCTTCCTAATTTGAAGTCGAATTTCAACCTTTTTTATATATTTGAGTGAGTTTGCATCTAACTTTGTCAGATATCGTCAATTAACATCCATTGAAGCCCATTGAGGTCAACTGTCACTTTGTGTTGATTGAAAATTTTCAAAGTCTATCTTCCTAATTTGAAGTCGAATTTCAACATTTCTCATATATTTGAGGGAGTTTGCATCTAACTTTGTCAGATATCGTCGATTAACTTCCATTGAAGCCCATTGAGGTCGACTGTCACTTTGTGTTGATTGAAAATTTTCAAAGTCTATCTTCCTAATTTGAAGTCGAATTTCAACATTCCTCATATATATGAGTGAGTTTGCATCTAACTTTGTCAGATATACGCGATTAACATCCATTGAAACCCATTGAGGTCAACTGTCACTTTGTGTTGATTGAAAATTTTCGAAGTCTATCTTCCTAATTTGAAGTCGAATTCCAACATTTCTCATATATTTGAGTGAGTTTCCATCAAACTTTGTCAGATATAGGCGATTAACATCCATTGAAGCCCATTGAGGTCAACTGTCACTTTGTGTTGATTGAAAATTTTCGAAGTCTATCTTCCTAATTTGAAGTCGAATTTCAACATTTCTTATATATTTGAGAGAGTTTGCATCTAACTTTGTCAGATATCATCGATTAACATCCACTGAAGCCAATTGAGGTCGACTGTCACTTTGTGTTGATTGAAAATTTTCAAAGTTTATCTTCCTAATTTGAAGTTGAATTTCAACATTTCTTATATATTTGAGAGAGTTTGCATCTAACTTTGTCAGATATCGTCGATTAACATCCATTGAAGCCCATTGAGGTCGACTGTCACTTTGTGTTGATGGAAAATTTTCAAAGTCTATCTTCCTAATTTGAAGACGAATTTCAACCTTTCTTATATATTTGAGTGAGTTTGCATCTAACTTTGTCAGATATCGTCAATTAACATCCATTGAAGCCCATTGAGGTCAACTGTCACTTTGTGTTGATTGAAAATTTTCAAAGTTTATCTTCCTAATTTGAAGTGGAATTTCAACATTTCTTATATATTTGAGAGAGTTTGCATCTAACTTTGTCAGATATCATCGATTAACATCCACTGAAGCCAATTGAGGTCGACCGTCACTTTGTGTTGATTGAAAATTTTAAAAGTTTATCTTCCTAATTTGAAGTTGAATTTCAACATTTCTTATATATTTGAGAGAGTTTGCATCTAACTTTGTCAGATATCGTCGATTAACATCCACTGAAGCCAATTGAGGTCGACTGTCATTTTGTGTTGATTGAAAATTTTCAAAGTCTATCTTCCTAATTTGAAGTCGAATTGCAACATTTCTCATATATTTGAGTGAGTTCTCATCTAACTTTGTCAGATATCGTCGATTAACATCCACTGAAGCCCATTGAGGTCGACTGTCACTTTGTGTTGATTGAAAATTTTCAAAGTCTATCTTCCTAATTTGAAGACGAATTTCAACATTTCTCATATATTTAAGTGAGTTTGCATCTAACTTTGTCAGATATACGTGATTAACATCCATTGAAGCCCATTGAGGTCAACTGTCACTTTGTGTTGATTGAAAATTTTCAAAGTTTATCTTCCTAATTTGAAGTTGAATTTCAACATTTCTTATATATTTGAGAGAGTTTGCATCTAACTTTGTCAGATATCGTCGATTAACATCCATTGAAGTCCATTGAGGTCGATTGTCACTTTGTGTTGATTAAAAATTTTCAAAGTCTATCTTCCTAATTTGAAGTCGAATTTCAACCTTTTTTATATATTTGAGTGAGTTTGCATCTAACTTTGTCAGATATCGTCAATTAACATCCATTGAAGCCCATTGAGGTCAACTGTCATTTTGTGTTGATTGAAAATTTTCAAAGTTTATCTTCCTAATTTGAAGTTGAATTTCAACATTTCTTATATATTTGAGAGAGTTTGCATCTAACTTTGTCAGATATCGTCGATTAACATCCATTGAAGCCCATTGAGGTCGACTGTCACTTTGTGTTGATTGAAAATTTTCAAAGTCTATCTTCCTAATTTGAAGACGAATTTCAACCTTTCTTATATATTTGAGTGAGTTTGCATCTAACTTTGTCAGATATCGTCAATTAACATCCATTGAAGCCCATTGAGGTCAACTGTCACTTTGTGTTGATTGAAAATTTTCAAAGTTTATCTTCCTAATTTGAAGTGGAATTTCAACATTTCTTATATATTTGAGAGAGTTTGCATCTAACTTTGTCAGATATCGTCGATTAACATCCACTGAAGCCAATTGAGGTCGACTGTCATTTTGTGTTGATTGAAAATTTTCAAAGTCTATCTTCCTAATTTGAAGTCGAATTCCAACATTTCTCATATATTTGAGTGAGTTCTCATCTAACTTTGTCAGATATCGTCGATTAACATCCACTGAAGCCCATTGAGGTCGACTGTCACTTTGTGTTGATTGAAAATTTTCAAAGTCTATCTTCCTAATTTGAAGACGAATTTCAACATTTCTCATATATTTAAGTGAGTTTGCATCTAACTTTGTCAGATATACGTGATTAACATCCATTGAAGCCCATTGAGGTCAACTGTCACTTTGTGTTGATTGAAAATTTTCAAAGTTTATCTTCCTAATTTGAAGTTGAATTTCAACATTTCTTATATATTTGAGAGAGTTTGCATCTAACTTTGTCAGATATCGTCGATTAACATCCATTGAAGTCCATTGAGGTCGATTGTCACTTTGTGTTGATTAAAAATTTTCAAAGTCTATCTTCCTAATTTGAAGTCGAATTTCAACCTTTTTTATATATTTGAGTGAGTTTGCATCTAACTTTGTCAGATATCGTCAATTAACATCCATTGAAGCCCATTGAGGTCAACTGTCATTTTGTGTTGATTGAAAATTTTCAAAGTTTATCTTCCTAATTTGAAGTTGAATTTCAACATTTCTTATATATTTGAGAGAGTTTGCATCTAACTTTGTCAGATATCGTCGATTAACATCCATTGAAGCCCATTGAGGTCGACTGTCACTTTTTGTTGATTGAAAATTTTCAAAGTCTATCTTCCTAATTTGAAGACGAATTTCAACCTTTCTTATATATTTGAGTGAGTTTGCATCTAACTTTGTCAGATATCGTCGATTAACATCCACTGAAGCCAATTGAGGTCGACTGTCATTTTGTGTTGATTGAAAATTTTCAAAGTCTATCTTCCTAATTTGAAGTCGAATTCCAACATTTCTCATATATTTGAGTGAGTTCTCATCTAACTTTGTCAGATATCGTCGATTAACATCCACTGAAGCCCATTGAGGTCGACTGTCACTTTGTGTTGATTGAAAATTTTCAAAGTCTATCTTCCTAATTTGAAGACGAATTTCAACATTTCTCATATATTTAAGTGAGTTTGCATCTAACTTTGTCAGATATACGTGATTAACATCCATTGAAGCCCATTGAGGTCAACTGTCACTTTGTGTTGATTGAAAATTTTCAAAGTTTATCTTCCTAATTTGAAGTTGAATTTCAACATTTCTTATATATTTGAGAGAGTTTGCATCTAACTTTGTCAGATATCGTCGATTAACATCCATTGAAGTCCATTGAGGTCGATTGTCACTTTGTGTTGATTAAAAATTTTCAAAGTCTATCTTCCTAATTTGAAGTCGAATTTCAACCTTTTTTATATATTTGAGTGAGTTTGCATCTAACTTTGTCAGATATCGTCAATTAACATCCATTGAAGCCCATTGAGGTCAACTGTCATTTTGTGTTGATTGAAAATTTTCAAAGTTTATCTTCCTAATTTGAAGTTGAATTTCAACATTTCTTATATATTTGAGAGAGTTTGCATCTAACTTTGTCAGATATCGTCGATTAACATCCATTGAAGCCCATTGAGGTCGACTGTCACTTTTTGTTGATTGAAAATTTTCAAAGTCTATCTTCCTAATTTGAAGACGAATTTCAACCTTTCTTATATATTTGAGTGAGTTTGCATCTAACTTTGTCAGATATCGTCAATTAACATCCATTGAAGCCCATTGAGGTCAACTGTCACTTTGTGTTGATTGAAAATTTTCAAAGTTTATCTTCCTAATTTGAAGTGGAATTTCAACATTTCTTATATATTTGAGAGAGTTTGCATCTAACTTTGTCAGATATCGTCGATTAACATCCACTGAAGCCAATTGAGGTCGACTGTCACTTTGTGTTGATTGAAAATTTTCAAAGTTTATCTTCCTAATTTGAAGTTGAATTTCAACATTTCTTATATATTTGAGAGAGTTTGCATCTAACTTTGTCAGATATCGTCGATTAACATCCACTGAAGCCAATTGAGGTCGACTGTCACTTTGTGTTGATTGAAAATTTTCAAAGTCTATCTTCCTAATTTGAAGTCGAATTTCAACATTTCTTATATATTTGAGAGAGTTTGCATCTAACTTTGTCAGATATAGGCGATTAACATCCATTGAAGCCCATTGAGGTCGACTGTCACTTTGTGTTGATTGAAAATTTTCAAAGTCTATCTTCCTAATTTGAAGACGAATTTCAACATTTCTCATATATTTGAGTGAGTTTGCATCTAACTTTGTCAGATATACGCGATTAACATTCATTGATGCACATTGAGGTCAACTGTCACTTTGTGTTGATTGAAAATTTTCAAAGTCTATCTTCCTAATTTGAAGTCGAATTTCAACATTTCTTATATATTTGAGAGAGTTTGCATCTAACTTTGTCAGATATCGTCGATTAACATCCACTGAAGCCAATTGAGGTCGACTGTCACTTTGTGTTGATTGAAAATTTTCAAAGTCTATCTTCCTAATTTGAAGTCGAATTTCAACATTTCTTATATATTTGAGAGAGTTTGCATCTAACTTTGTCAGATATAGGCGATTAACATCCATTGAAGCCCATTGAGGTCGACTGTCACTTTGTGTTGATTGAAAATTTTCAAAGTCTATCTTCCTAATTTGAAGACGAATTTCAACATTTCTCATATATTTGAGTGAGTTTGCATCTAACTTTGTCAGATATACGCGATTAACATTCATTGATGCCCATTGAGGTCAACTGTCACTTTGTGTTGATTGAAAATTTTCAAAGTCTATCTTCCTAATTTGAAGTCGAATTTCAACCTTTTTTATATATTTGAGTGAGTTTGCATCTAACTTTGTCAGATATCGTCAATTAACATCCATTGAAGCCCATTGAGGTCAACTGTCACTTTGTGTTGATTGAAAATTTTCAAAGTTTATCTTCCTAATTTGAAGTTGAATTTCAACATTTCTTATATATTTGAGAGAGTTTGCATCTAACTTTGTCAGATATCGTCGATTAACATCCATTGAAGCCCATTGAGGTCGACTGTCACTTTTTGTTGATTGAAAATTTTCAAAGTCTATCTTCCTAATTTGAAGACGAATTTCAACATTTCTTATATATTTGAGAGAGTTTGCATCTAACTTTGTCAGATATCGTCGATTAACATCCATTGAAGCCCATTGAGGTCGACTGTCACTTTGTGTTGATTGAAAATTTTCAAAGTTTATCTTCCTAATTTGATGTTGAATTTCAACATTTCTTATATATTTGAGAGAGTTTGCATCTAACTTTGTCAGATATCGTCGATTAACATCCACTGAAGCCAATTGAGGTCGACTGTCACTTTGTGTTGATTGAAAATTTTCAAAGTCTATCTTCCTAATTTGAAGTCGAATTTCAACATTTCTTATATATTTGAGAGAGTTTGCATCTAACTTTGTCAGATATAGGCGATTAACATCCATTGAAGCCCATTGAGGTCGACTGTCACTTTGTGTTGATTGAAAATTTTCAAAGTCTATCTTCCTAATTTGAAGACGAATTTCAACATTTCTCATATATTTGAGTGAGTTTGCATCTAACTTTGTCAGATATACGCGATTAACATTCATTGATGCCCATTGAGGTCAACTGTCACTTTGTGTTGATTGAAAATTTTCAAAGTCTATCTTCCTAATTTGAAGTCGAATTTCAACATTTCTTATATATTTGAGAGAGTTTGCATCTAACTTTGTCAGATATCGTCGATTAACATCCACTGAAGCCAATTGAGGTCGACTGTCACTTTGTGTTGATTGAAAATTTTCAAAGTCTATCTTCCTAATTTGAAGTCGAATTTCAACATTTCTTATATATTTGAGAGAGTTTGCATCTAACTTTGTCAGATATAGGCGATTAACATCCATTGAAGCCCATTGAGGTCGACTGTCACTTTGTGTTGATTGAAAATTTTCAAAGTCTATCTTCCTAATTTGAAGACGAATTTCAACATTTCTCATATATTTGAGTGAGTTTGCATCTAACTTTGTCAGATATACGCGATTAACATTCATTGATGCCCATTGAGGTCAACTGTCACTTTGTGTTGATTGAAAATTTTCAAAGTCTATCTTCCTAATTTGAAGTCGAATTTCAACCTTTTTTATATATTTGAGTGAGTTTGCATCTAACTTTGTCAGATATCGTCAATTAACATCCATTGAAGCCCATTGAGGTCAACTGTCACTTTGTGTTGATTGAAAATTTTCAAAGTTTATCTTCCTAATTTGAAGTTGAATTTCAACATTTCTTATATATTTGAGAGAGTTTGCATCTAACTTTGTCAGATATCGTCGATTAACATCCATTGAAGCCCATTGAGGTCGACTGTCACTTTTTGTTGATTGAAAATTTTCAAAGTCTATCTTCCTAATTTGAAGACGAATTTCAACATTTCTTATATATTTGAGAGAGTTTGCATCTAACTTTGTCAGATATCGTCGATTAACATCCATTGAAGCCCATTGAGGTCGACTGTCACTTTGTGTTGATTGAAAATTTTCAAAGTTTATCTTCCTAATTTGATGTTGAATTTCAACATTTCTTATATATTTGAGAGAGTTTGCATCTAACTTTGTCAGATATCGTCGATTAACATCCACTGAAGCCAATTGAGGTCGACTGTCACTTTGTGTTGATTGAAAATTTTCAAAGTCTATCTTCCTAATTTGAAGTCGAATTTCAACATTTCTTATATATTTGAGAGAGTTTGCATCTAACTTTGTCAGATATAGGCGATTAACATCCATTGAAGCCCATTGAGGTCGACTGTCACTTTGTGTTGATTGAAAATTTTCAAAGTCTATCTTCCTAATTTGAAGACGAATTTCAACATTTCTCATATATTTGAGTGAGTTTGCATCTAACTTTGTCAGATATACGCGATTAACATTCATTGATGCCCATTGAGGTCAACTGTCACTTTGTGTTGATTGAAAATTTTCAAAGTCTATCTTCCTAATTTGAAGTCGAATTTCAACATTTCTTATATATTTGAGAGAGTTTGCATCTAACTTTGTCAGATATCGTCGATTAACATCCACTGAAGCCAATTGAGGTCGACTGTCACTTTGTGTTGATTGAAAATTTTCAAAGTCTATCTTCCTAATTTGAAGTCGAATTTCAACATTTCTTATATATTTGAGAGAGTTTGCATCTAACTTTGTCAGATATAGGCGATTAACATCCATTGAAGCCCATTGAGGTCGACTGTCACTTTGTGTTGAATGAAAATTTTTAAAGTATATCTTCCTAATTTGAAGTCGAATTTTAACATTTCTCATATATTTGAGTGAGTTTGCATCTAACTTTGTCAGATATACGCGATTAACATCCATTGAAGCCAATTGAGGTCAACTGTCACTTTGTGTTGATTGAAAATTTTCGAAGTCTATCTTCCTAATTTGAAGTCGAATTTCAACATTTCTCATATATTTGAGTGAGTTCTCATCTGACTTTGTCAGATATCGTCGATTAACATCCACTGAAGCCCATTGAGGTCGACTGTCACTTTGTGTTGATTGAAAATTTTCAAAGTCTATCTTCCTAATTTGAAGACGAATTTCAACATTTCTCATATATTTAAGTGAGTTTGCATCTAACTTTGTCAGATATACGTGATTAACATCCATTGAAGCCCATTGAGGTCAACTGTCACTTTGTGTTGATTGAAAATTTTCGAAGTTTATCTTCCTAATTTGAAGTTGAATTTCAACATTTCTTATATATTTGAGAGAGTTTGCATCTAACTTTGTCAGATATCGTCGATTAACATCCATTGAAGTCCATTGAGGTCGATTGTCACTTTGTGTTGATTAAAAATTTTCAAAGTCTATCTTCCTAATTTGAAGTCGAATTTCAACCTTTTTTATATATTTGAGTGAGTTTGCATCTAACTTTGTCAGATATCGTCAATTAACATCCATTGAAGCCCATTGAGGTCAACTGTCATTTTGTGTTGATTGAAAATTTTCACAGTTTATCTTCCTAATTTGAAGTCGAATTTCAACATTTCTCATATATTTGAGTGAGTTCTCATCTGACTTTGTCAGATATCGTCGATTAACATCCACTGAAGCCCATTGAGGTCGACTGTCACTTTGTGTTGATTGAAAATTTTCAAAGTCTATCTTCCTAATTTGAAGACGAATTTCAACATTTCTCATATATTTAAGTGAGTTTGCATCTAACTTTGTCAGATATACGTGATTAACATCCATTGAAGCCCATTGAGGTCAACTGTCACTTTGTGTTGATTGAAAATTTTCGAAGTTTATCTTCCTAATTTGAAGTTGAATTTCAACATTTCTTATATATTTGAGAGAGTTTGCATCTAACTTTGTCAGATATCGTCGATTAACATCCATTGAAGCCCATTGAGGTCAACTGTCACTTGGTGTTGATTGAAAATTTTCAAAGTTTATCTTCCTAATTTGAAGTGGAATTTCAACATTTCTTATATATTTGAGAGAGTTTGCATCTAACTTTGTCAGATATCGTCGATTAACATCCACTGAAGCCAATTGAGGTCGACTGTCACTTTGTGTTGATTGAAAATTTTCAAAGTTTATCTTCCTAATTTGAAGTTGAATTTCAACATTTCTTATATATTTGAGAGAGTTTGCATCTAACTTTGTCAGATATCGTCGATTAACATCCACTGAAGCCAATTGAGGTCGACTGTCACTTTGTGTTGATTGAAAATTTTCAAAGTCTATCTTCCTAATTTGAAGTCGAATTTCAACATTTCTTATATATTTGTGAGAGTTTGCATCTAACTTTGTCAGATATAGGCGATTAACATCCATTGAAGCCCATTGAGGTCGACTGTCACTTTGTGTTGATTGAAAATTTTCAAAGTCTATCTTCCTAATTTGAAGACGAATTTCAACATTTCTCATATATTTGAGTGAGTTTGCATCTAACTTTGTCAGATATACGCGATTAACATTCATTGATGCCCATTGAGCTCAACTGTCACTTTGTGTTGATTGAAAATTTTCAAAGTCTATCTTCCTAATTTGAAGTCGAATTTCAACATTTCTTATATATTTGAGAGAGTTTGCATCTAACTTTGTCAGATATCGTCGATTAACATCCACTGAAGCCAATTGAGGTCGACTGTCACTTTGTGTTGATTGAAAATTTTCAAAGTCTATCTTCCTAATTTGAAGTCGAATTTCAACATTTCTTATATATTTGAGAGAGTTTGCATCTAACTTTGTCAGATATAGGCGATTAACATCCATTGAAGCCCATTGAGGTCGACTGTCACTTTGTGTTGAATGAAAATTTTTAAAGTATATCTTCCTAATTTGAAGTCGAATTTTAACATTTCTCATATATTTGAGTGAGTTTGCATCTAACTTTGTCAGATATACGCGATTAACATCCATTGAAGCCAATTGAGGTCAACTGTCACTTTGTGTTGATTGAAAATTTTCGAAGTCTATCTTCCTAATTTGAAGTCGAATTTCAACATTTCTCATATATTTGAGTGAGTTCTCATCTGACTTTGTCAGATATCGTCGATTAACATCCACTGAAGCCCATTGAGGTCGACTGTCACTTTGTGTTGATTGAAAATTTTCAAAGTCTATCTTCCTAATTTGAAGACGAATTTCAACATTTCTCATATATTTAAGTGAGTTGCATCTAACTTTGTCAGATATACGTGATTAACATCCATTGAAGCCCATTGAGGTCAACTGTCACTTTGTGTTGATTGAAAATTTTCGAAGTTTATCTTCCTAATTTGAAGTTGAATTTCAACATTTCTTATATATTTGAGAGAGTTTGCATCTAACTTTGTCAGATATCGTCGATCAACATCCATTGAAGTCCATTGAGGTCGATTGTCACTTTGTGTTGATTAAAAATTTTCAAAGTCTATCTTCCTAATTTGAAGTCGAATTTCAACCTTTTTTATATATTTGAGTGAGTTTGCATCTAACTTTGTCAGATATCGTCAATTAACATCCATTGAAGCCCATTGAGGTCAACTGCCATTTTGTGTTGATTGAAAATTTTCACAGTTTATCTTCCTAATTTGAAGTTGAATTTCAACATTTCTTATATATTTGAGAGAGTTTGCATCTAACTTTGTCAGATATCGTCGATTAACATCCATTGAAGCCCATTGAGGTCGACTGTCACTTTGTGTTGATTGAAAATTTTCAAAGTCTATCTTCCTAATTTGAAGACGAATTTCAATCTTTCTTATATATTTGAGTGAGTTTGCATCTAACTTTGTCAGATATCGTCAATTAACATCCATTGAAGCCCATTGAGGTCAACTGTCACTTGGTGTTGATTGAAAATTTTCAAAGTTTATCTTCCTAATTTGAAGTGGAATTTCAACATTTCCTATATATTTGAGAGAGTTTGCATCTAACTTTGTCAGATATCGTCGATTAACATCCACTGAAGCCAATTGAGGTCGACTGTCACTTTGTGTTGATTGAAAGTTTTCAAAGTTTATCTTCCTAATTTGAAGTTGAATTTCAACATTTCTTATATATTTGAGAGAGTTTGCATCTAACTTTGTCAGATATCGTCGATTAACATCCACTGAAGCCAATTGAGGTCGACTGTCACTTTGTGTTGATTGAAAATTTTCAAAGTCTATCTTCCTAATTTGAAGTCGAATTTCAACATTTCTTATATATTTGTGAGAGTTTGCATCTAACTTTGTCAGATATAGGCGATTAACATCCATTGAAGCCCATTGAGGTCGACTGTCACTTTGTGTTGATTGAAAATTTTCAAAGTCTATCTTCCTAATTTGAAGACGAATTTCAACATTTCTCATATATTTGAGTGAGTTTGCATCTAACTTTGTCAGATATACGCGATTAACATTCATTGATGCCCATTGAGGTCAACTGTCACTTTGTGTTGATTGAAAATTTTCAAAGTCTATCTTCCTAATTTGAAGTCGAATTTCAACATTTCTTATATATTTGAGAGAGTTTGCATCTAACTTTGTCAGATATCGTCGATTAACATCCACTGAAGCCAATTGAGGTCGACTGTCACTTTGTGTTGATTGAAAATTTTCAAAGTCTATCTTCCTAATTTGAAGTCGAATTTCAACATTTCTTATATATTTGAGAGAGTTTGCATCTAACTTTGTCAGATATAGGCGATTAACATCCATTGAAGCCCATTGAGGTCGACTGTCACTTTGTGTTGAATGAAAATTTTTAAAGTATATCTTCCTAATTTGAAGTCGAATTTTAACATTTCTCATATATTTGAGTGAGTTTGCATCTAACTTTGTCAGATATACGCGATTAACATCCATTGAAGCCAATTGAGGTCAACTGTCACTTTGTGTTGATTGAAAATTTTCAAAGTCTATCTTCCTAATTTGAAGTCGAATTTCAACATTTCTCATATATTTGAGTGAGTTTGCATCTAACTTTGTCAGATATAGGCGATTAACATCCATTGAAGCCCATTGAGGTCGACTGACACTTTGTGTTGAATGAAAATTTTTAAAGTATATCTTCCTAATTTGAAGTCGAATTTTAACATTTCTCATATATTTGAGTGAGTTTGCATCTAACTTTGTCAGATATACGCGATTAACATCCATTGAAGCCAATTGAGGTCAACTGTCACTTTGTGTTGATTGAAAATTTTCAAAGTCTATCTTCCTAATTTGAAGACGAATTTCAACATTTTTTATATATTTGGGAGAGTTCGCATCTAACTTTGTCAGATATCGTCAACTAACATCCACTGAAGCCAATTGAGGTCGACTGTCACTTTGTGTTGATTGAAAATTTTCAAAGTCTATCTTCCTAATTTGAAGTCGAATTTCAACATTTCTTATATATTTGAGAGAGTTTGCATCTAACTTTGTCAGATATAGGCGATTAACATCCATTGAAGCCCATTGAGGTCGACTGTCACTTTGTGTTGATTGAAAATTTTTAAAGTCTATCTTCCTAATTTGAAGTCGAATTTCAACATTTCTCATATATTTGAGTGAGTTTGCATCTAACTTTGTCAGATATACGCGATTAACATCCATTGAAGCCAATTGAGGTCAACTGTCACTTTGTGTTGATTGAAAATTTTCAAAGTCTATCTTCCTAATTTGAAGTCGAATTTCAACATTTCTCATATATTTGAGTGAGTTTGCATCTAACTTTGTCAGATATAGGCGATTAACATCCATTGAAGCCCATTGAGGTCGACTGACACTTTGTGTTGAATGAAAATTTTTGAAGTCTATCTTCCTAATTTGAAGTCGAATTTTAACATTTCTCATATATTTGAGTGAGTTTGCATCTAACTTTGTCAGATATACGCGATTAACATCCATTGAAGCCAATTGAGGTCAACTGTCACTTTGGGTTGATTGAAAATTTTCAAAGTCTATCTTCCTAATTTGAAGTCGAATTTCAACATTTCTCATATA
This sequence comes from Diorhabda sublineata, assembly GCF_026230105.1. Lineage (NCBI taxonomy): Eukaryota > Metazoa > Arthropoda > Insecta > Coleoptera > Chrysomelidae > Diorhabda > Diorhabda sublineata. The sequence continues at coordinate 99,151 of NW_026614166.1, forward strand.
TTTGAGTGGGTTTGCATCTAACTTTGTCAGATATAGGCGATTAAGATCCATTAAAGCCCATTGAGGTCAACTGTCACTTTGTGTTGAATGAAAATTTTTGAAGTCTATCTTCCTAATTTGAAGTCGAATTTTAACATTTCTCATATATTTGAGTGAGTTTGCATCTAACTTTGTCAGATATACGCGATTAACATCCATTGAAGCCAATTGAGGTCAACTGTCACTTTGGGTTGATTGAAAATTTTCAAAGTCTATCTTCCTAATTTGAAGTCGAATTTCAACATTTCTCATATATTTGCGTGAGTTTGCATCTAACATTGTCAGATATCGTCGATTAACATCCATTGAAGCCCATTGAGGTCGACTGTCACTTTGTGTTGATTGAAAATTTTCAAAGTCTATCTTCCTAATTTGAAGTCGAATTTCAACATTTCTCATATATTTGAGAGAGTTTGCATCTAACTCTGTCAGATATCGTCGATTAACATCCACTGAAGCCAATTGAGGTCGACTGTCACTTTGTGTTGATTGAAAATTTTCAAAGTCTATCTTCCTAAGTTGAAGTCGAATTTCAACATTTCTCATATATTTGAGTGAGTTTGCATCTAACTTTGTCAGATATAGGCGATTGAGATACATTGAAGCCCATTGAGGTCAACTGTCACTTTGTGTTGATTGAAAATTTTCAAAGTCTATCTTCCTAATTTGAAGTCGAATTTCAACATTTCTCATATATTTGAGTGAGTTTGCATCTAACTTTGTCAGATATCGTCGATTAACATCCATTGAAGCCCATTGAGGTCGACTGTCACTTTGTGTTGATTGAAAATTTTCAAAGTCTATCTTCCTCATTTGAAGTCGAATTTCAACATTTCTCATATATTTGAGAGAGTTTGCATCTAACTTTGTCAGATATAGGCGATTAACATCCACTGAAGCCCATTGAGGTCGACTGTCACTTTGTGTTGATTGAAAATTTTCAAAGTCTATCTTCCTAATTTGAAGACGAATTTCAACATTTCTTATATATTTGAGAGAGTTTGCATCTAACTTTGTCAGATATCGTCGATTAACATCCACTGAAGCCAATTGAGGTCGACTGTCACTTTGTGTTGATTGAAAATTTTCAAAGTCTATCTTCCTAATTTGAAGTCGAATTTCAACATTTCTTATATATTTGAGAGAGTTTGCATCTAACTTTGTCAGATATAGGCGATTAACATCCATTGAAGCCCATTGAGGTCGACTGTCACATTGTGTTGATTGAAAATTTTCAAAGTCTATCTCCCTAATTTGAAGTCGAATTTCAACCTTTCTTATATATTTGAGTGAGTTTGCATCTAACTCTGTCAGATATCGTCGATTAACATCCACTGAAGCCAATTGAGGTCGACTGTCACTTTGAGTTGATTGAAAATTTTCTAAGCCTATTTTCCTAATTTGAAGTCGAATTTCAACATTTCTTATATATTTGAGAGAGTTTGCATCTAACTTTGTCAGATATCGTCGATGAACTTCCATTGAAGCCCATTTAGGTCAACTGTCACTTTGTGTTGATTGAAAATTTTCATAGTCTATCTTCCTAATTTGAAGTCGAATTTCAACATTTCTCATATATTTGAGTGAGTTTGCATCTAACTTTGTCAGATATCGTCGATTAACTTCCATTGAAGCCCATTGAGGTCAACTGTCACTTTGTGTTGATTGAAAATTTTCAAAGTCTATCTTCCTAAGTTGAAGTCGAATTTCAACATTTCTCATATATTTGGGTGAGTTTGCATCTAACTTTGTCAGATATAGGCGATTAATATCCATTGAAGCCCATTGAGGTCGACTGTCACTTTGTGTTGATTGAAAATTTTCAAAGTCTATCTTCCTAATTTGAAGACGAATTTCAACATTTCTCATATATTTGCGTGAGTTTGCATCTAACTTTGTCAGATATCGTCGATTAACATCCATTGAAGCCCATTGAGGTCGACTGTCACTTTGTGTTGATTGAAAATTTTCAAAGTCTATCTTCCTAATTTGAAGTCAAATTTCAACATTTCTCATATATTTGAGTGAGTTTGCATCTAACTTTGTCAGATATACGCGATTAACATCCATTGAAGCCAATTGAGGTCAACTGTCACTTTGGGTTGATTGAAAATTTTCAAAGTCTATCTTCCTAATTTGAAGTCGAATTTCAACATTTCTCATATATTTGAGTGAGTTCTCATCTGACTTTGTCAGATATCGTCGATTAACATCCATTGAAGCCCATTGAGGTCGACTGTCACTTTGTGTTGATTGAAAATTTTCAAAGTCTATCTTCCTAATTTGAAGTCGAATTTCAACATTTCTCATATATTTGAGAGAGTTTGCATCTAACTCTGTCAGATATCGTCGATTAACATCCACTGAAGCCAATTGAGGTCGACTGTCACTTTGTGTTGATTGAAAATTTTCAAAGTCTATCTTCCTAAGTTGAAGTCGAATTTCAACATTTCTCATATATTTGAGTGAGTTTGCATCTAACTTTGTCAGATATAGGCGATTGAGATACATTGAAGCCCATTGAGGTCAACTGTCACTTTGTGTTGATTGAAAATTTTCAAAGTCTATCTTCCTAATTTGAAGTCGAATTTCAACATTTCTCATATATTTGAGTGAGTTTGCATCTAACTTTGTCAGATATCGTCGATTAACATCCATTGAAGCCCATTGAGGTCGACTGTCACTTTGTGTTGATTGAAAATTTTCAAAGTCTATCTTCCTAATTTGAAGTCGAATTTCAACATTTCTCATATATTTGAGAGAGTTTGCATCTAACTTTGTCAGATATAGGCGATTAACATCCACTGAAGCCCATTGAGGTCAACTGTCACTTTGTGTTGAATGAAAATTTTTGAAGTCTATCTTCCTAATTTGAAGTCGAATTTTAACATTTCTCATATATTTGAGTGAGTTTGCATCTAACTTTGTCAGATATACGCGATTAACATCCATTGAAGCCAATTGAGGTCAACTGTCACTTTGGGTTGATTGAAAATTTTCAAAGTCTATCTTCCTAATTTGAAGTCGAATTTCAACATTTCTCATATATTTGCGTGAGTTTGCATCTAACATTGTCAGATATCGTCGATTAACATCCATTGAAGCCCATTGAGGTCGACTGTCACTTTGTGTTGATTGAAAATTTTCAAAGTCTATCTTCCTAATTTGAAGTCGAATTTCAACATTTCTCATATATTTGAGAGAGTTTGCATCTAACTCTGTCAGATATCGTCGATTAACATCCACTGAAGCCAATTGAGGTCGACTGTCACTTTGTGTTGATTGAAAATTTTCAAAGTCTATCTTCCTAAGTTGAAGTCGAATTTCAACATTTCTCATATATTTGAGTGAGTTTGCATCTAACTTTGTCAGATATAGGCGATTGAGATACATTGAAGCCCATTGAGGTCAACTGTCACTTTGTGTTGATTGAAAATTTTCAAAGTCTATCTTCCTAATTTGAAGTCGAATTTCAACATTTCTCATATATTTGAGTGAGTTTGCATCTAACTTTGTCAGATATCGTCGATTAACATCCATTGAAGCCCATTGAGGTCGACTGTCACTTTGTGTTGATTGAAAATTTTCAAAGTCTATCTTCCTCATTTGAAGTCGAATTTCAACATTTCTCATATATTTGAGAGAGTTTGCATCTAACTTTGTCAGATATAGGCGATTAACATCCACTGAAGCCCATTGAGGTCGACTGTCACTTTGTGTTGATTGAAAATTTTCAAAGTCTATCTTCCTAATTTGAAGACGAATTTCAACATTTCTTATATATTTGAGAGAGTTTGCATCTAACTTTGTCAGATATCGTCGATTAACATCCACTGAAGCCAATTGAGGTCGACTGTCACTTTGTGTTGATTGAAAATTTTCAAAGTCTATCTTCCTAATTTGAAGTCGAATTTCAACATTTCTTATATATTTGAGAGAGTTTGCATCTAACTTTGTCAGATATAGGCGATTAACATCCATTGAAGCCCATTGAGGTCGACTGTCACTTTGTGTTGATTGAAAATTTTCAAAGTCTATCTCCCTAATTTGAAGTCGAATTTCAAACTTTCTTATATATTTGAGTGAGTTTGCATCTAACTCTGTCAGATATCGTCGATTAACATCCACTGAAGCCAATTGAGGTCGACTGTCACTTTGAGTTGATTGAAAATTTTCTAAGTCTATTTTCCTAATTTGAAGTCGAATTTCAACATTTCTTATATATTTGAGAGAGTTTGCATCTAACTTTGTCAGATATCGTCGATTAACTTCCATTGAAGCCCATTTAGGTCAACTGTCACTTTGTGTTGATTGAAAATTTTCATAGTCTATCTTCCTAATTTGAAGTCGAATTTCAACATTTCTCATATATTTGAGTGAGTTTGCATCTAACTTTGTCAGATATCGTCGATTAACTTCCATTGAAGCCCATTGAGGTCAACTGTCACTTTGTGTTGATTGAAAATTTTCAAAGTCTATCTTCCTAAGTTGAAGTCGAATTTCAACATTTCTCATATATTTGGGTGAGTTTGCATCTAACTTTGTCAGATATAGGCGATTAATATCCATTGAAGCCCATTGAGGTCAACTGTCACTTTGTGTTGATTGAAAATTTTCAAAGTCTATCTTCCTAATTTGAAGACGAATTTCAACATTTCTCATATATTTGCGTGAGTTTGCATCTAACTTTGTCAGATATCGTCGATTAACATCCATTGAAGCCCATTGAGGTCGACTGTCACTTTGTGTTGATTGAAAATTTTCAAAGTCTATCTTCCTAATTTGAAGTCAAATTTCAACATTTCTCATATATTTGAGTGAGTTTGCATCTAACTTTGTCAGATATACGCGATTAACATCCATTGAAGCCAATTGAGGTCAACTGTCACTTTGGGTTGATTGAAAATTTTCAAAGTCTATCTTCCTAATTTGAAGTCGAATTTCAACATTTCTCATATATTTGCGTGAGTTTGCATCTAACATTGTCAGATATCGTCGATTAACATCCATTGAAGCCCATTGAGGTCGACTGTCACTTTGTGTTGATTGAAAATTTTCAAAGTCTATCTTCCTAATTTGAAGTCGAATTTCAACATTTCTCATATATTTGAGAGAGTTTGCATCTAACTCTGTCAGATATCGTCGATTAACATCCACTGAAGCCAATTGAGGTCGACTGTCACTTTGTGTTGATTGAAAATTTTCAAAGTCTATCTTCCTAAGTTGAAGTCGAATTTCAACATTTCTCATATATTTGAGTGAGTTTGCATCTAACTTTGTCAGATATCGTCGATTAACATCCACTGAAGCCAATTGAGGTCGACTGTCACTTTGTGTTGATTGAAAATTTTCAAAGTCTATCTTCCTAATTTGAAGTCGAATTTCAACATTTCTTATATATTTGAGAGAGTTTGCATCTAACTTTGTCAGATATAGGCGATTAACATCCATTGAAGCCCATTGAGGTCGACTGTCACTTTGTGTTGATTGAAAATTTTCAAAGTCTATCTCCCTAATTTGAAGTCGAATTTCAACCTTTCTTATATATTTGAGTGAGTTTGCATCTAACTCTGTCAGATATCGTCGATTAACATCCACTGAAGCCAATTGAGGTCGACTGTCACTTTGAGTTGATTGAAAATTTTCTAAGTCTATTTTCCTAATTTGAAGTCGAATTTCAACATTTCTTATATATTTGAGAGAGTTTGCATCTAACTTTGTCAGATATCGTCGATTAACTTCCATTGAAGCCCATTTAGGTCAACTGTCACTTTGTGTTGATTGAAAATTTTCATAGTCTATCTTCCTAATTTGAAGTCGAATTTCAACATTTCTCATATATTTGAGTGAGTTTGCATCTAACTTTGTCAGATATCGTCGATTAACTTCCATTGAAGCCCATTGAGGTCAACTGTCACTTTGTGTTGATTGAAAATTTTCAAAGTCTATCTTCCTAAGTTGAAGTCGAATTTCAACATTTCTCATATATTTGGGTGAGTTTGCATCTAACTTTGTCAGATATAGGCGATTAATATCCATTGAAGCCCATTGAGGTCGACTGTCACTTTGTGTTGATTGAAAATTTTCAAAGTCTATCTTCCTAATTTGAAGACGAATTTCAACATTCCTCATATATTTGCGTGAGTTTGCATCTAACTTTGTCAGATATCGTCGATTAACATCCATTGAAGCCCATTGAGGTCGACTGTCACTTTGTGTTGATTGAAAATTTTCAAAGTCTATCTTCCTAATTTGAAGTCAAATTTCAACATTTCTCATATATTTGAGTGAGTTTGCATCTAACTTTGTCAGATATACGCGATTAACATCCATTGAAGCCAATTGAGGTCAACTGTCACTTTGGGTTGATTGAAAATTTTCAAAGTCTATCTTCCTAATTTGAAGTCGAATTTCAACATTTCTCATATATTTGCGTGAGTTTGCATCTAACATTGTCAGATATCGTCGATTAACATCCATTGAAGCCCATTGAGGTCGACTGTCACTTTGTGTTGATTGAAAATTTTCAAAGTCTATCTTCCTAATTTGAAGTCGAATTTCAACATTTCTCATAAATTTGAGAGAGTTTGCATCTAACTCTGTCAGATATCGTCGATTAACATCCACTGAAGCCAATTGAGGTCGACTGTCACTTTGTGTTGATTGAAAATTTTCAAAGTCTATCTTCCTAAGTTGAAGTCGAATTTCAACATTTCTCATATATTTGAGTGAGTTTGCATCTAACTTTGTCAGATATAGGCGATTGAGATACATTGAAGCCCATTGAGGTCAACTGTCACTTTGTGTTGATTGAAAATTTTCAAAGTCTATCTTCCTAAGTTGAAGTCGAATTTCAACATTTCTCATATATTTGGGTGAGTTTGCATCTAACTTTGTCAGATATAGGCGATTAATATCCATTGAAGCCCATTGAGGTCGACTGTCACTTTGTGTTGATTGAAAATTTTCAAAGTCTATCTTCCTAATTTGAAGACGAATTTCAACATTTCTCATATATTTGCGTGAGTTTGCATCTAACTTTGTCAGATATCGTCGATTAACATCCATTGAAGCCCATTGAGGTCGACTGTCACTTTGTGTTGATTGAAAATTTTCAAAGTCTATCTTCCTAATTTGAAGTCAAATTTCAACATTTCTCATATATTTGAGTGAGTTTGCATCTAACTTTGTCAGATATACGCGATTAACATCCATTGAAGACAATTGAGGTCAACTGTCACTTTGGGTTGATTGAAAATTTTCAAAGTCTATCTTCCTAATTTGAAGTCGAATTTCAACATTTCTCATATATTTGCGTGAGTTTGCATCTAACATTGTCAGATATCGTCGATTAACATCCATTGAAGCCCATTGAGGTCGACTGTCACTTTGTGTTGATTGAAAATTTTCAAAGTCTATCTTCCTAATTTGAAGTCGAATTTCAACATTTCTCATATATTTGAGAGAGTTTGCATCTAACTCTGTCATATATCGTCGATTAACATCCACTGAAGCCAATTGAGGTCGACTGTCACTTTGTGTTGATTGAAAATTTTCAAAGTCTATCTTCCTAAGTTGAAGTCGAATTTCAACATTTCTCATATATTTGAGTGAGTTTGCATCTAACTTTGTCAGATATAGGCGATTGAGATACATTGAAGCCCATTGAGGTCAACTGTCACTTTGTGTTGATTGAAAATTTTCAAAGTCTATCTTCCTAATTTGAAGTCGAATTTCAACATTTCTCATATATTTGAGTGAGTTTGCATCTAACTTTGTCAGATATCGTCGATTAACATCCATTGAAGCCCATTGAGGTCGACTGTCACTTTGTGTTGATTGAAAATTTTCAAAGTCTATCTTCCTAATTTGAAGTCGAATTTCAACATTTCTCATATATTTGAGAGAGTTTGCATCTAACTTTGTCAGATATAGGCGATTAACATCCACTGAAGCCCATTGAGGTCGACTGTCACTTTGTGTTGATTGAAAATTTTCAAAGTCTATCTTCCCAATTTGAAGACGAATTTCAACATTTCTTATATATTTGAGAGAGTTTGCATCTAACTTTGTCAGATATCGTCGATTAACATCCACTGAAGCCAATTGAGGTCGACTGTCACTTTGTGTTGATTGAAAATTTTCAAAGTCTATCTTCCTAATTTGAAGTCGAATTTCAACATTTCTTATATATTTGAGAGAGTTTGCATCTAACTTTGTCAGATATAGGCGATTAACATCCATTGAAGCCCATTGAGGTCGACTGTCACTTTGTGTTGATTGAAAATTTTCAAAGTCTATCTCCCTAATTTGAAGTCGAATTTCAACCTTTCTTATATATTTGAGTGAGTTTGCATCTAACTCTGTCAGATATCGTCGATTAACATCCACTGAAGCCAATTGAGGTCGACTGTCACTTTGAGTTGATTGAAAATTTTCTAAGTCTATTTTCCTAATTTGAAGTCGAATTTCAACATTTCTTATATATTTGAGAGAGTTTGCATCTAACTTTGTCAGATATCGTCGATTAACTTCCATTGAAGCCCATTTAGGTCAACTGTCACTTTGTGTTGATTGAAAATTTTCATAGTCTATCTTCCTAATTTGAAGTCGAATTTCAACATTTCTCATATATTTGAGTGAGTTTGCATCTAACTTTGTCAGATATCGTCGATTAACTTCCATTGAAGCCCATTGAGGTCAACTGTCACTTTGTGTTGATTGAAAATTTTCAAAGTCTATCTTCCTAAGTTGAAGTCGAATTTCAACATTTCTCATATATTTGGGTGAGTTTGCATCTAACTTTGTCAGATATAGGCGATTAATATCCATTGAAGCCCATTGAGGTCGACTGTCACTTTGTGTTGATTGAAAATTTTCAAAGTCTATCTTCCTAATTTGAAGACGAATTTCAACATTTCTCATATATTTGCGTGAGTTTGCATCTAACTTTGTCAGATATCGTCGATTAACATCCATTGAAGCCCATTGAGGTCGACTGTCACTTTGTGTTGATTGAAAATTTTCAAAGTCTATCTTCCTAATTTGAAGTCAAATTTCAACATTTCTCATATATTTGAGAGAGTTTGCATCTAACTCTGTCAGATATCGTAGATTAACATCCAATGAAGCCAATTGAGGTCGACTGTCACTTTGTGTTGATTGAAAATTTTCAAAGTCTATCTTCCTAATTTGAAGTCGAATTTCAACATTTCTCATATATTTGCGTGAGTTTGCATCTAACATTGTCAGATATCGTCGATTAACATCCATTGAAGCCCATTGAGGTCGACTGTCACTTTGTGTTGATTGAAAATTTTCAAAGTCTATCTTCCTAATTTGAAGTCGAATTTCAACATTTCTCATATATTTGAGAGAGTTTGCATCTAACTCTGTCAGATATCGTCGATTAACATCCACTGAAGCCAATTGAGGTCGACTGTCACTTTGTGTTGATTGAAAATTTTCAAAGTCTATCTTCCTAAGTTGAAGTCGAATTTCAACATTTCTCATATATTTGAGTGAGTTTGCATCTAACTTTGTCAGATATAGGCGATTGAGATACATTGAAGCCCATTGAGGTCAACTGTCACTTTGTGTTGATTGAAAATTTTCAAAGTCTATCTTCCTAATTTGAAGTCGAATTTCAACATTTCTCATATATTTGAGTGAGTTTGCATCTAACTTTGTCAGATATCGTCGATTAACATCCATTGAAGCCCATTGAGGTCGACTGTCACTTTGTGTTGATTGAAAATTTTCAAAGTCTATCTTCCTAATTTGAAGTCGAATTTCAACATTTCTCATATATTTGAGAGAGTTTGCATCTAACTTTGTCAGATATAGGCGATTAACATCCACTGAAGCCCATTGAGGTCGACTGTCACTTTGTGTTGATTGAAAATTTTCAAAGTCTATCTTCCTAATTTGAAGACGAATTTCAACATTTCTTATATATTTGAGAGAGTTTGCATCTAACTTTGTCAGATATCGTCGATTAACATCCACTGAAGCCAATTGAGGTCGACTGTCACTTTGTGTTGATTGAAAATTTTCAAAGTCTATCTTCCTAATTTGAAGTCGAATTTCAACATTTCTTATATATTTGAGAGAGTTTGCATCTAACTTTGTCAGATATAGGCGATTAACATCCATTGAAGCCCATTGAGGTCGACTGTCACTTTGTGTTGATTGAAAATTTTCAAAGTCTATCTCCCTAATTTGAAGTCGAATTTCAACCTTTCTTATATATTTGAGTGAGTTTGCATCTAACTCTGTCAGATATCGTCGATTAACATCCACTGAAGCCAATTGAGGTCGACTGTCACTTTGAGTTGATTGAAAATTTTCTAAGTCTATTTTCCTAATTTGAAGTCGAATTTCAACATTTCTTATATATTTGAGAGAGTTTGCATCTAACTTTGTCAGATATCGTCGATTAACTTCCATTGAAGCCCATTTAGGTCAACTGTCACTTTGTGTTGATTGAAAATTTTCATAGTCTATCTTCCTAATTTGAAGTCGAATTTCAACATTTCTCATATATTTGAGTGAGTTTGCATCTAACTTTGTCAGATATCGTCGATTAACTTCCATTGAAGCCCATTGAGGTCAACTGTCACTTTGTGTTGATTGAAAATTTTCAAAGTCTATCTTCCTAAGTTGAAGTCGAATTTCAACATTTCTCATATATTTGGGTGAGTTTGCATCTAACTTTGTCAGATATAGGCGATTAATATCCATTGAAGCCCATTGAGGTCGACTGTCACTTTGTGTTGATTGAAAATTTTCAAAGTCTATCTTCCTAATTTGAAGACGAATTTCAACATTTCTCATATATTTGAGTGAGTTTGCATCTAACTTTGTCAGATATAGGCGATTGAGATCCATTGAAGCCCATTGAGGTCAACTGTCACTTTGTGTTGATTGAAAATTTTCAAAGTCTATCTTCCTAATTTGAAGTCGAATTTTAACATTTCTCATATATTTGAGTGAGTTTGCATCCAACTTTGTCAGATATACGCGATTAACATCCATTGAAGCCAATTGAGGTCAACTGTCACTTTGGGTTGATTGAAAATTTTCAAAGTCTATCTTCCTAATTTGAAGTCGAATTTCAACATTTCTCATATATTTGCGTGAGTTTGCATCTAACATTGTCAGATATCGTCGATTAACATCCATTGAAGCCCATTGAGGTCGACTGTCACTTTGTGTTGATTGAAAATTTTCAAAGTCTATCTTCCTAATTTGAAGTCGAATTTCAACATTTCTCATATATTTGAGAGAGTTTGCATCTAACTCTGTCAGATATCGTCGATTAACATCCACTGAAGCCAATTGAGGTCGACTGTCACTTTGTGTTGATTGAAAATTTTCAAAGTCTATCTTCCTAAGTTGAAGTCGAATTTCAACATTTCTCATATATTTGAGTGAGTTTGCATCTAACTTTGTCAGATATAGGCGATTGAGATCCATTGAAGCCCATTGAGGTCAACTGTCACTTTGTGTTGATTGAAAATTTTCAAAGTCTATCTTCCTAATTTGAAGTCGAATTTCAACATTTCTCATATATTTGAGAGAGTTTGCATCTAACTTTGTCAGATATAGGCGATTAACATCCACTGAAGCCCATTGAGGTCGACTGTCACTTTGTGTTGATTGAAAATTTTCAAAGTCTATCTTCCTAATTTGAAGACGAATTTCAACATTTCTTATATATTTGAGAGAGTTTGCATCTAACTTTGTCAGATATCGTCGATTAACATCCACTGAAGCCAATTGAGGTCGACTGTCACTTTGTGTTGATTGAAAATTTTCAAAGTCTATCTTCCTAATTTGAAGTCGAATTTCAACATTTCTTATATATTTGAGAGAGTTTGCATCTAACTTTGTCAGATATAGGCGATTAACATCCATTGAAGCCCATTGAGGTCGACTGTCACTTTGTGTTGATTGAAAATTTTCAAAGTCTATCTCCCTAATTTGAAGTCGAATTTCAACCTTTCTTATATATTTGAGTGAGTTTGCATCTAACTTTGTCAGATATCGTCGATTAACTTCCATTGAAGCCCATTTAGGTCAACTGTCACTTTGTGTTGATTGAAAATTTTCATAGTCTATCTTCCTAATTTGAAGTCGAATTTCAACATTTCTCATATATTTGAGTGAGTTTGCATCTAACTTTGTCAGATATCGTCGATTAACTTCCATTGAAGCCCATTGAGGTCAACTGTCACTTTGTGTTGATTGAAAATTTTCAAAGTCTATCTTCCTAAGTTGAAGTCGAATTTCAACATTTCTCATATATTTGGGTGAGTTTGCATCTAACTTTGTCAGATATAGGCGATTAATATCCATTGAAGCCCATTGAGGTCGACTGTCACTTTGTGTTGATTGAAAATTTTCAAAGTCTATCTTCCTAATTTGAAGACGAATTTCAACATTTCTCATATATTTGCGTGAGTTTGCATCTAACTTTGTCAGATATCGTCGATTAACATCCATTGAAGCCCATTGAGGTCGACTGTCACTTTGTGTTGATTGAAAATTTTCAAAGTCTATCTCCCTAATTTGAAGTCGAATTTCAACCTTTCTTATATATTTGAGTGAGTTTGCATCTAACTCTGTCAGATATCGTCGATTAACATCCATTGAAGCCAATTGAGGTCAACTGTCACTTTGGGTTGATTGAAAATTTTCATAGTCTATCTTCCTAATTTGAAGTCGAATTTCAACATTTCTCATATATTTGAGAGAGATTGCATCTAACTTTGTCAGATATCGTCGATTAACTTCCATTGAAGCCCATTGAGGTCAACTGTCACTTTGTGTTGATTGAAAATTTTCAAAGTCTATCTTCCTAAGTTGAAGTCGAATTTTAACATTTCTCATATATTTGGGTGAGTTTGCATCTAACTTTGTCAGATATAGGCGATTAATATCCATTGAAGCCCATTGAGGTCGACTGTCACTTTGTGTTGATTGAAAATTTTCAAAGTCTATCTTCCTAATTTGAAGACGAATTTCAACATTTCTCATATATTTGCGTGAGTTTGCATCTAACTTTGTCAGATATCGTCGATTAACATCCATTGAAGCCCATTGAGGTCGACTGTCACTTTGTGTTGATTGAAAATTTTCAAAGTCTATCTTCCTAATTTGAAGTCAAATTTCAACATTTCTCATATATTTGAGAGAGTTTGCATCTAACTCTGTCAGATATCGTCGATTAACATCCACTGAAGCCAATTGAGGTCGACTGTCACTTTGTGTTGATTGAAAATTTTCAAAGTCTATCTTCCTAAGTTGAAGTCGAATTTCAACATTTCTCATATATTTGAGTGAGTTTGCATCTAACTTTGTCAGATATAGGCGATTGAGATCCATTGAAGCCCATTGAGGTCAACTGTCACTTTGTGTTGATTGAAAATTTTCAAAGTCTATCTTCCTAATTTGAAGTCGAATTTCAACATTTCTCATATATTTGAGTGAGTTTGCATCTAACTTTGTCAGATATCGTCGATTAACATCCATTGAAGCCCATTGAGGTCGACTGTCACTTTGTGTTGATTGAAAATTTTCAAAGTCTATCTTCCTAATTTGAAGTCGAATTTCAACATTTCTCATATATTTTAGTGAGTTTGCATCTAACTTTTTCAGATATCGTCGATTAACATCCAGTGAAGCCCATTGAGGTCGATTGTAAATTTGTGTTGATTGAAAATTTTCAAAGTCTATCTTCCTAATTTGAAGTCGAATTTCAACAGTTCTCATATATTTGAGTGAGTTTGCATCTAACTTCGTCAGATATCGTCGATTAACTTCCATTGAAGCCCATTGAGGTCAACTGTCACTTTGTGTTGATTGAAAATTTTCAAAGTCTATCTTCCTAATTTGAAGTCGAATTTCAACATTTCTTATATATTTGAGAGAGTTTGCATCTAACTTTGTCAGATATCGTCGATTTACTTCCATTGAAGCCCATTTAGGTCAACTGTCACTTTGTGTTGATTGAAAATTTTCATAGGCTATCTTCCTAATTTGAAGTCGAATTTCAACATTTCTCATATATTTGAGTGAGTTTGCATCTAACTTTGTCAGATATAGGCGATTAAGATCCATTGAAGCCCATTGAGGTCAACTGTCACTTTGTGTTGATTGAAAATTTTCGAAGTCTATCTTCCTAATTTGAAGTCGAATTTCAACATTTCTTATATATTTGAGTGAGTTCGCATCTAACTTTGTCAGATATCGTCGATTAACATCCATTGAAGTCCATTGAGGTCGATTGTCACTTTGTGTTGATTAAAAATTTTCAAAGTCTATCTTCCTAATTTGAAGTCGAATTTCAACATTTCTTATATATTTGAGTGAGTTCGCATCTAACTTTGTCAGATATCGTCGATTAACATCCATTGAAGTCCATTGAGGTCGATTGTCACTTTGTGTTGATTAAAAATTTTCAAAGTCTATCTTCCTAATTTGAAGTCTATTTCCAACATTTCTCATATATTGGAGTGAGTATGCATCTAACTTTGTCAGATATAGGCGATTAACATCCATTGAAGCCCATTGAGGTCAACTGTCACTTTGTGTTGATTGAAAATTTTCGAAGTCTATCTTCCTAATTTGAAGTCGAATTTCAACATTTCTTATATATTTGAGTGAGTTCGCATCCAACTTTGTCAGATATCGTCGATTAACATGCATTGAAGTCCATTGAGGTCGATTGTCACTTTGTGTTGATTAAAAATTTTCAAAGTCTATCTTCCTAATTTGAAGTCGAATTTCAACATTTCTCATATATTTGAGTGAGTTCGCATCTAACTTTGTCAGATATCGTCGATTAACATCCACTGAAGCCCATTGAGGTCGACTGTCACTTTGTGTTGATTGAAAATTTTTAAAGTCTATCTTCCTAATTTGAAGTCTATTTCCAACATTTCTCATATATTGGAGTGAGTTTGCATCTAACTTTGTCAGATATAGGCGATTAACATCCATTGAAGCCCATTGAGGTCAACTGTCACTTTGTGTTGATTGAAAATTTTCGAAGTCTATCTTCCTAATTTGAAGTCGAATTTCAACATTTCTTATATATTTGAGAGAGTTTGCATCTAACTTTGTCAGATATCGTCGATTAACATCCACTGAAGCCAATTGAGATCGACTGTCACTTTGTGTTGATTGAAAATTTTCAAAGTCTATCTTCCTAATTTGAAGTCGAATTTCAACATTTCTTATATATTTGAGAGAGTTTGCATCTAACTTTGTCAGATATAGGCGATTAACATCCATTGAAGCCCATTGAGGTCGACTGTCACTTTGTGTTGATTGAAAATTTTCAAAGTCTATCTTCCTAATTTGAAGTCGAATTTCAACATTTCTCATATATTTGAGTGAGTTCGCATCTAACTTCGTCAGATATCGTCGATTAACATCCACTGAAGCCCATTGAGGTCGACTGTCACTTTGTGTTGATTGAAAATTTTCAAAGTCTATCTTCCTAATTTGAAGACGAATTTCAACATTTCTCATATATTTGAGTGAGTTTGCATCTAACTTTGTCAGATATACGCGATTAACATCCATTGAAGCCATTGAGGTCAACTGTCACTTTGTGTTGATTAAAAATTTTCAAAGTCTATCTTCCTAATTTGAAGTCGAATTTCAACATTTCTTATATATTTGAGAGAGTTTGCATCTAACTTTGTCAGATATCGTCGATTAACATCCACTGAAGCCAATTGAGATCGACTGTCACTTTGTGTTGATTGAAAATTTTCAAAGTCTATCTTCCTACTTTGAAGTCGAATTTCAACATTTCTTATATATTTGAGAGAGTTTGCATCTAACTTTGTCAGATATAGGCGATTAACATCCATTGAAGCCCATTGAGGTCGACTGTCACTTTGTGTTGATTGAAAATTTTCAAAGTCTATCTTCCTAATTTGAAGTCGAATTTCAACCTTTCTTATATATTTGAGTGAGTTTGCATCTAACTTTGTCAGATATACGCGATTAACATCCATTGAAGCCCATTGAGGTCAACTGTCACTTTGTGTTGATTGAAAATTTTCAAAGTCTATTTTCCTAATTTGAAGTCGAATTTCAACATTTCTTATATATTTGAGAGAGTTTGCATCTAACTTTGTCAGATATCGTCGATTAACTTCCATTGAAGCCCATTTAGGTCAACTGTCACTTTGTGTGTTGATTGAAAATTTTCATAGTCTATCTTCCTAATTTGAAGTCGAATTTCAACATTTCTCATATATTTGAGAGAGTTTGCATCTAACTTTGTCAGATATCGTCGATTAACATCCACTGAAGCCAATTGAGATCGACTGTCACTTTGTGTTGATTGAAAATTTTCAAAGTCTATCTTCCTAATTTGAAGTCGAATTTCAACATTTCTTATATATTTGAGAGAGTTTGCATCTAACTTTGTCAGATATAGGCGATTAACATCCATTGAAGCCCATTGAGGTCGACTGTCACTTTGTGTTGATTGAAAATTTTCAAAGTCTATCTTCCTAATTTGAAGTCGAATTTCAACATTTCTCATATATTTGAGTGAGTTCGCATCTAACTTCGTCAGATATCGTCGATTAACATCCACTGAAGCCCATTGAGGTCGACTGTCACTTTGTGTTGATTGAAAATTTTCAAAGTCTATCTTCCTAATTTGAAGACGAATTTCAACATTTCTCATATATTTGAGTGAGTTTGCATCTAACTTTGTCAGATATACGCGATTAACATCCATTGAAGCCATTGAGGTCAACTGTCACTTTGTGTTGATTAAAAATTTTCAAAGTCTATCTTCCTAATTTGAAGTCGAATTTCAACATTTCTTATATATTTGAGAGAGTTTGCATCTAACTTTGTCAGATATCGTCGATTAACATCCACTGAAGCCAATTGAGATCGACTGTCACTTTGTGTTGATTGAAAATTTTCAAAGTCTATCTTCCTACTTTGAAGTCGAATTTCAACATTTCTTATATATTTGAGAGAGTTTGCATCTAACTTTGTCAGATATAGGCGATTAACATCCATTGAAGCCCATTGAGGTCGACTGTCACTTTGTGTTGATTGAAAATTTTCAAAGTCTATCTTCCTAATTTGAAGTCGAATTTCAACCTTTCTTATATATTTGAGTGAGTTTGCATCTAACTTTGTCAGATATACGCGATTAACATCCATTGAAGCCCATTGAGGTCAACTGTCACTTTGTGTTGATTGAAAATTTTCAAAGTCTATTTTCCTAATTTGAAGTCGAATTTCAACATTTCTTATATATTTGAGAGAGTTTGCATCTAACTTTGTCAGATATCGTCGATTAACTTCCATTGAAGCCCATTTAGGTCAACTGTCACTTTGTGTGTTGATTGAAAATTTTCATAGTCTATCTTCCTAATTTGAAGTCGAATTTCAACATTTCTCATATATTTGAGTGAGTTTGCATCTAACTTTGTCAGATATCGTCGATTAACTTCCATTGAAGCCCATTGAGGTCAACTGTCACTTTGTGTTGATTGAAAATTTTCAAAGTCTATCTTCCTAAGTTGAAGTCGAATTTCAACATTTCTCATATATTTGGGTGAGTTTGCATCTAACTTTGTCAGATATAGGCGATTAATATCCATTGAAGCCCATTGAGGTCGACTG
Organism: Diorhabda sublineata; assembly: GCF_026230105.1. Classification (NCBI taxonomy): domain Eukaryota; kingdom Metazoa; phylum Arthropoda; class Insecta; order Coleoptera; family Chrysomelidae; genus Diorhabda; species Diorhabda sublineata. Next base: position 116,866 of record NW_026614166.1, read on the forward strand.
TCACTTTGTGTTGATTGAAAATTTTCAAAGTCTATCTTCCTAATTTGAAGACGAATTTCAACATTTCTCATATATTTGCCTGAGTTTGCATCTAACTTTGTCAGATATCGTCGATTAACATCCATTGAAGCCCATTGAGGTCGACTGTCACTTTGTGTTGATTGAAAATTTTCAAAGTCTATCTTCCTAATTTGAAGTCAAATTTCAACATTTCTCATATATTTGGGAGAGTTTGCATCTAACTCTGTCAGATATCGTCGATTAACATCCACTGAAGCCAATTGAGGTCGACTGTCACTTTGTGTTGATTGAAAATTTTCAAAGTCTATCTTCCTAAGTTGAAGTCGAATTTCAACATTTCTCATATATTTGAGTGAGTTTGCATCTAACTTTGTCAGATATAGGCGATTGAGATCCATTGAAGCCCATTGAGGTCAACTGTCACTTTGTGTTGATTGAAAATTTTCAAAGTCTATCTTCCTAATTTGAAGTCGAATTTCAACATTTCTCATATATTTGAGTGAGTTTGCATCTAACTTTGTCAGATATCGTCGATTAACATCCATTGAAGCCCATTGAGGTCGACTGTCACTTTGTGTTGATTGAAAATTTTCAAAGTCTATCTTCCTAATTTGAAGTCGAATTTCAACATTTCTCATATATTTGAGTGAGTTTGCATCTAACTTTTTCAGATATCGTCGATTAACATCCATTGAAGCCCATTGAGGTCGATTGTCAATTTGTGTTGATTGAAAATTTTCAAAGTCTATCTTCCTAATTTGAAGTCGAATTTCAACAGTTCTCATATATTTGAGTGAGTTTGCATCTAACTTCGTCAGATATCGTCGATTAACTTCCATTGAAGCCCATTGAGGTCAACTGTCACTTTGTGTTGATTGAAAATTTTCAAAGTCTATCTTCCTAATTTGAAGTCGAATTTCAACATTTCTTATATATTTGAGAGAGTTTGCATCTAACTTTGTCAGATATCGTCGATTTACTTCCATTGAAGCCCATTTAGGTCAACTGTCACTTTGTGTTGATTGAAAATTTTCATAGGCTATCTTCCTAATTTGAAGTCGAATTTCAACATTTCTCATATATTTGAGTGAGTTTGCATCTAACTTTGTCAGATATAGGCGATTAAGATCCATTGGAGCCCATTGAGGTCAACTGTCACTTTGTGTTGATTGAAAATTTTCGAAGTCTATCTTCCTAATTTGAAGTCGAATTTCAACATTTCTTATATATTTGAGTGAGTTCGCATCTAACTTTGTCAGATATCGTCGATTAACATCCATTGAAGTCCATTGAGGTCGATTGTCACTTTGTGTTGATTAAAAATTTTCAAAGTCTATCTTCCAAATTTGAAGTCGAATTTCAACATTTCTCATATATTTGAGTGAGTTTGCATCTAACTTTGTCAGATATAGGCGATTAACATCCATTGAAGCCCATTGAGGTCGACTGTCACTTTGTGTTGATTGAAAATTTTTAAAGTCTATCTTCCTAATTTGAAGTCTATTTCCAACATTTCTCATATATTGGAGTGAGTTTGCATCTAACTTTGTCAGATATAGGCGATTAACATCCATTGAAGCCCATTGAGGTCAACTGTCACTTTGTGTTGATTGAAAATTTTCGAAGTCTATCTTCCTAATTTGAAGTCGAATTTCAACATTTCTTATATATTTGAGTGAGTTCGCATCCAACTTTGTCAGATATCGTCGATTAACATCCATTGAAGTCCATTGAGGTCGATTGTCACTTTGTGTTGATTAAAAATTTTCAAAGTCTATCTTCCAAATTTGAAGTCGAATTTCAACATTTCTCATATATTTGAGTGAGTTTGCATCTAACTTTGTCAGATATAGGCGATTAACATCCATTGAAGCCCATTGAGGTCGACTGTCACTTTGTGTTGATTGAAAATTTTCAAAGTCTATCTTCCTAATTTGAAGACGTATTTCAACATTTCTCATATATTTGAGTGAGTTTGCATCTAACTTTGTCAGATATACGCGATTAACATCCATTGAAGCCCATTGAGGTCAACTGTCACTTTGTGTTGATTGAAAATTTTCAAAGTCTATCTTCCTAATTTGAAGTCGAATTTCAACATTTCTTATATATTTGAGAGAGTTTGCATCTAACTTTGTCAGATATCGTCGATTAACATCCACTGAAGCCAATTGAGATCGACTGTCACTTTGTGTTGATTGAAAATTTTCAAAGTCTATCTTCCTAATTTGAAGTCGAATTTCAACATTTCTTATATATTTGAGAGAGTTTGCATCTAACTTTGTCAGATATAGGCGATTAACATCCATTGAAGCCCATTGAGGTCGACTGTCACTTGGTGTTGATTGAAAATTTTCAAAGTCTATCTTCCTAATTTGAAGTCGAATTTCAACATTTCTCATATATTTGAGTGAGTTCGCATCTAACTTTGTCAGATATCGTCGATCCACTGAAGCCCATTGAGGTCGACTGTCACTTTGTGTTGATTGAAAATTTTCAAAGTCTATCTTCCTAATTTGAAGACGAATTTCAACATTTCTCATATATTTGAGTGAGTTTGCATCTAACTTTGTCAGATATACGCAATTAACATCCATTGAAGCCCATTGAGGTCAACTGTCACTTTGTGTTGATTGAAAATTTTCAAAGTCTATCTTCCTAATTTGAAGTCGAATTTCAACATTTCTTATATATTTGAGAGAGTTTGCATCTAACTTTGTCAGATATCGTCGATTAACATCCACTGAAGCCCATTTAGGTCAACTGTCACTTTGTGTTGATTGAAAATTTTCATAGTCTATCTTCCTAATTTGAAGTCGAATTTCAACATTTCTCATATATTTGAGTGAGTTTGCATCTAACTTTGTCAGATATCGTCGATTAACTTCCATTGAAGCCCATTGAGGTCAACTGTCACTTTGTGTTGATTGAAAATTTTCAAAGTCTATCTTCCTAAGTTGAAGTCGAATTTCAACATTTCTCATATATTTGGGTGAGTTTGCATCTAACTTTGTCAGATATCGTCGATTAACATCCATTGAAGCCCATTGAGGTCGACTGTCACTTTGTGTTGATTGAAAATTTTCAAAGTCTATCTTCCTAATTTGAAGACGAATTTCAACATTTCTCATATATTTGCGTGAGTTTGCATCTAACTTTGTCAGATATCGTCGATTAACATCCATTGAAGCCCATTGAGGTCGACTGTCACTTTGTGTTGATTGAAAATTTTCAAAGTCTATCTTCCTAATTTGAAGTCGAATTTCAACATTTCTCATATATTTGAGTGAGTTTGCATCTAACTTTGTCAGATATCGTCGATTAACATCCATTGAAGCCCATTGAGGTCGACTGTCACTTTGTGTTGATTGAAAATTTTCATAGTCTATCTTCCTAATTTGAAGTCGAATTTCAACATTTCTCATATATTTGAGTGAGTTTGCATCTAACTTTGTCAGATATCGTCGATTAACTTCCATTGAAGCCCATTGAGGTCAACTGTCACTTTGTGTTGATTGAAAATTTTCAAAGTCTATCTTCCTAAGTTGAAGTCGAATTTCAACATTTCTCATATATTTGGGTGAGTTTGCATCTAACTTTGTCAGATATCGTCGATTAATATCCATTGAAGCCCATTGAGGTCGACTGTCACTTTGTGTTGATTGAAAATTTTCAAAGTCTATCTTCCTAATTTGAAGACGAATTTCAACATTTCTCATATATTTGCGTGAGTTTGCATCTAACTTTGTCAGATATCGTCGATTAACATCCATTGAAGCCCATTGAGGTCGACTGTCACTTTGTGTTGATTGAAAATTTTCAAAGTCTATCTTCCTAATTTGAAGTCAAATTTCAACATTTCTCATATATTTGAGAGAGTTTGCATCTAACTCTGTCAGATATCGTCGATTAACATCCACTGAAGCCAATTGAGGTCGACTGTCACTTTGTGTTGATTGAAAATTTTCAAAGTCTATCTTCCTAAGTTGAAGTCGAATTTCAACATTTCTCATATATTTGAGTGAGTTTGCATCTAACTTTGTCAGATATAGGCGATTGAGATCCATTGAAGCCCATTGAGGTCAACTGTCACTTTGTGTTGATTGAAAATTTTCAAAGTCTATCTTCCTAATTTGAAGTCGAATTTCAACATTTCTCATATATTTGAGTGAGTTTGCATCTAACTTTGTCAGATATCGTCGATTAACATCCATTGAAGCCCATTGAGGTCGACTGTCACTTTGTGTTGATTGAAAATTTTCAAAGTCTATCTTCCTAATTTGAAGTCGAATTTCAACATTTCTCATATATTTGAGTGAGTTTGCATCTAACTTTTTCAGATATCGTCGATTAACATCCATTGAAGCCCATTGAGGTCGATTGTCAATTTGTGTTGATTGAAAATTTTCAAAGTCTATCTTCCTAATTTGAAGTCGAATTTCAACAGTTCTCATATATTTGAGTGAGTTTGCATCTAACTTCGTCAGATATCGTCGATTAACTTCCATTGAAGCCCATTGAGGTCAACTGTCACTTTGTGTTGATTGAAAATTTTCAGTCTATCTTCCTAATTTGAAGTCGAATTTCAACATTTCTTATATATTTGAGAGAGTTTGCATCTAACTTTGTCAGATATCGTCGATTTACTTCCATTGAAGCCCATTTAGGTCAACTGTCACTTTGTGTTGATTGAAAATTTTCATAGGCTATCTTCCTAATTTGAAGTCGAATTTCAACATTTCTCATATATTTGAGTGAGTTTGCATCTAACTTTGTCAGATATAGGCGATTAAGATCCATTGAAGCCCATTGAGGTCAACTGTCACTTTGTGTTGATTGAAAATTTTCGAAGTCTATCTTCCTAATTTGAAGTCGAATTTCAACATTTCTTATATATTTGAGTGAGTTCGCATCTAACTTTGTCAGATATCGTCGATTAACATCCATTGAAGTCCATTGAGGTCGATTGTCACTTTGTGTTGATTAAAAATTTTCAAAGTCTATCTTCCAAATTTGAAGTCGAATTTCAACATTTCTCATATATTTGAGTGAGTTTGCATCTAACTTTGTCAGATATAGGCGATTAACATCCATTGAAGCCCATTGAGGTCGACTGTCACTTTGTGTTGATTGAAAATTTTTAAAGTCTATCTTCCTAATTTGAAGTCTATTTCCAACATTTCTCATATATTGGAGTGAGTTTGCATCTAACTTTGTCAGATATAGGCGATTAACATCCATTGAAGCCCATTGAGGTCAACTGTCACTTTGTGTTGATTGAAAATTTTCGAAGTCTATCTTCCTAATTTGAAGTCGAATTTCAACATTTCTCATATATTTGCGTGAGTTTGCATCTAACTTTGTCAGATATCGTCGATTAACATCCATTGAAGCCCATTGAGGTCGACTGTCACTTTGTGTTGATTGAAAATTTTCAGAGTCTATCTTCCTAATTTGAAGTCAAATTTCAACATTTCTCATATATTTGAGAGAGTTTGCATCTAACTCTGTCAGATATCGTCGATTAACATCCACTGAAGCCAATTGAGGTCGACTGTCACTTTGTGTTGATTGAAAATTTTCAAAGTCTATCTTCCTAAGTTGAAGTCGAATTTCAACATTTCTCATATATTTGAGTGAGTTTGCATCTAACTTTGTCAGATATAGGCGATTGAGATCCATTGAAGCCCATTGAGGTCAACTGTCACTTTGTGTTGATTGAAAATTTTCAAAGTCTATCTTCCTAATTTGAAGTCGAATTTCAACATTTCTCATATATTTGAGTGAGTTTGCATCTAACTTTTTCAGATATCGTCGATTAACATCCATTGAAGCCCATTGAGGTCGATTGTCAATTTGTGTTGATTGAAAATTTTCAAAGTCTATCTTCCTAATTTGAAGTCGAATTTCAACAGTTCTCATATATTTGAGTGAGTTTGCATCTAACTTCGTCAGATATCGTCGATTAACTTCCATTGAAGCCCATTGAGGTCAACTGTCACTTTGTGTTGTTTGAAAATTTTCAAAGTCTATCTTCCTAATTTGAAGTCGAATTTCAACATTTCTTATATATTTGAGAGAGTTTGCATCTAACTTTGTCAGATATCGTCGATTTACTTCCATTGAAGCCCATTTAGGTCAACTGTCACTTTGTGTTGATTGAAAATTTTCAAAGTCTATCTTCCTAAGTTGAAGTCGAATTTCAACATTTCTCATATATTTGAGTGAGTTTGCATCTAACTTTGTCAGATATAGGCGATTGAGATCCATTGAAGCCCATTGAGGTCGATTGTCAATTTGTGTTGATTGAAAATTTTCAAAGTCTATCTTCCTAATTTGAAGTCGAATTTCAACATTTCTCATATATTTGAGTGAGTTTGCATCTAACTTTTTCAGATATCGTCGATTAACATCCATTGAAGCCCATTGAGGTCGATTGTCAATTTGTGTTGATTGAAAATTTTCAAAGTCTATCTTCCTAATTTGAAGTCGAATTTCAACATTTCTCATATATTTGAGTGAGTTTGCATCTAACTTTTTCAGATATCGTCGATTAACTTCCATTGAAGCCCATTGAGGTCAACTGTCACTTTGTGTTGTTTGAAAATTTTCAAAGTCTATCTTCCTAATTTGAAGTCGAATTTCAACAGTTCTCATATATTTGAGTGAGTTTGCATCTAACTTCGTCAGATATCGTCGATTAACTTCCATTGAAGCCCATTGAGGTCAACTGTCACTTTGTGTTGATTGAAAATTTTCAAAGTCTATCTTCCTAAGTTGAAGTCGAATTTCAACATTTCTCATATATTTGAGTGAGTTTGCATCTAACTTTGTCAGATATAGGCGATTGAGATCCATTGAAGCCCATTGAGGTCGATTGTCAATTTGTGTTGATTGAAAATTTTCAAAGTCTATCTTCCTAATTTGAAGTCGAATTTCAACATTTCTTATATATTTGAGAGAGTTTGCATCTAACTTTGTCAGATATCGTCGATTAACATCCACTGAGGCCAATTGAGATCGACTGTCACTTTGTGTTGATTGAAAATTTTCAAAGTCTATCTTCCTAATTTGAAGTCGAATTTCAACATTTCTTATATATTTGAGAGAGTTTGCATCTAACTTTGTCAGATATAGGCGATTAACATCCATTGAAGCCCATTGAGGTCGACTGTCACTTTGTGTTGATTGAAAATTTTCAAAGTCTATCTTCCTAATTTGAAGTCGAATTTCAACATTTCTCATATATTTGAGTGAGTTCGCATCTAACTTTGTCAGATATCGTCGTTTAACATCCATTGAAGTCCATTGAGGTCGATTGTCACTTTGTGTTGATTAAAAATTTTCAAAGTCTATCTTCCTAATTTGAAGTCGAATTTCAACATTTCTCATATATTTGAGTGAGTTCGCATCTAACTTTGTCAGATATCGTCGATTAACATCCACTGAAGCCCATTGAGGTCGACTGTCACTTTGTGTTGATTGAAAATTTTCAAAGTCTATCTTCCTAATTTGAAGACGAATTTCAACATTTCTCATATATTTGAGTGAGTTTGCATCTAACTTTGTCAGATATACGAGATTAACATCCATTGAAGCCCATTGAGGTCAACTGTCACTTTGTGTTGATTGAAAATTTTCAAAGTCTATCTTCCTAATTTGAAGTCGAATTTCAACATTTCTTATATATTTGAGAGAGTTTGCATCTAACTTTGTCAGATATCGTCGATTAACATCCACTGAAGCCAATTGAGATCGACTGTCACTTTGTGTTGATTGAAAATTTTCAAAGTCTATCTTCCTAATTTGAAGTCGAATTTCAACATTTCTCATATATTTGAGTGAGTTTGCATCTAACTTTGTCAGATATAGGCGATTAAGATCCATTGAAGCCCATTGAGGTCAACTGTCACTTTGTGTTGATTGAAAATTTTCAAAGTCTATCTTCCAAATTTGAAGTCGAATTTCAACATTTCTCATATATTTGAGTGAGTTCGCATCCAACTTTGTCAGATATCGTCGATTAACATCCATTGAAGTCCATTGAGGTCGATTGTCACTTTGTGTTGATTAAAAATTTTCAAAGTCTATCTTCCTAATTTGAAGTCGAATTTCAACATTTCTCATATATTTGAGTGAGTTCGCATCTAACTTTGTCAGATATCGTCGATTAACATCCACTGAAGCCCATTGAGGTCGACTGTCACTTTGTGTTGATTGAAAATTTTCAAAGTCTATCTTCCTAATTTGAAGACGAATTTCAACATTTCTCATATATTTGAGTGAGTTTGCATCTAACTTTGTCAGATATACGCGATTAACATCCATTGAAGCCCATTGAGGTCAACTGTCACTTTGTGTTGATTGAAAATTTTCAAAGTCTATCTTCCTAATTTGAAGTCGAATTTCAACATTTCTTATATATTTGAGAGAGTTTGCATCTAACTTTGTCAGATATCGTCGATTAACATCCACTGAAGCCAATTGAGATCGACTGTCACTTTGTGTTGATTGAAAATTTTCAAAGTCTATCTTCCTAATTTGAAGTCGAATTTCAACATTTCTTATATATTTGAGAGAGTTTGCATCTAACTTTGTCAGATATAGGCGATTAACATCCATTGAAGCCCATTGAGTTCGACTGTCACTTTGTGTTGATTGAAAATTTTCAAAGTCTATCTTCCTAATTTGAAGTCGAATTTCAACATTTCTCATATATTTGAGTGAGTTCGCATCTAACTTTGTCAGATATCGTCGATTAACATCCATTGAAGCCCATTGAGGTCGACTATCACTTTGTGTTGATTGAAAATTTTCAAAGTCTATCTTCCTAATTTGAAGACGAATTTCAACATTTCTCATATATTTGAGTGAGTTTGCATCTAACTTTGTCAGATATACGCGATTAACATCCATTGAAGCCCATTGAGGTCAACTGTCACTTTGTGTTGATTGAAAATTTTCAAAGTCTATCTTCCTAATTTGAAGTCGAATTTCAACATTTCTTATATATTTGAGAGAGTTTGCATCTAACTTTGTCAGATATCGTCGATTAACATCCACTGAAGCCAATTGAAATCGACTGTCACTTTGTGTTGATTGAAAATTTTCAAAGTCTATCTTCCTAATTTGAAGTCGAATTTCAACATTTCTTATATATTTGAGAGAGTTTGCATCTAACTTTGTCAGATATAGGCGATTAACATCCATTGAAGCCCATTGAGGTCGACTGTCACTTTGTGTTGATTGAAAATTTTCAAAGTCTATCTTCCTAATTTGAAGTCGAATTTCAACCTTTCTTATATATTTGAGTGAGTTTGCATCTAACTTTGTCAGATATCGTCAATTAACATCCATTGAAGCCCATTGAGGTCGACTGTCACTTTGTGTTGATTGAAAATTTTCAAAGTCTATCTTCCTTATTTGAAGTCGAATTTCAACATTTCTTATATATTTGAGAGAGTTTGCATCTAACTTTGTCAGATATAGGCGATTAACATCCATTGAAGCCCATTGAGGTCGACTGTCACTTTGTGTTGATTGAAAATTTTCAAAGTCTATCTTCCTAATTTGAAGTCGAATTTCAACATTTCTCATATATTTGAGTGAGTTCGCATCTAACTTTGTCAGATATCGTCGATTAACATCCACTGAAGCCCATTGAGGTCGACTGTCACTTTGTATTGATTGAAAATTTTCAAAGTCTATCTTCCTAATTTGAAGACGAATTTCAACATTTCTCATATATTTGAGTGAGTTTGCATCAAACTTTGTCAGATATACGCGATTAACATCCATTGAAGCCCATTGAGGTCAACTGTCACTTTGTGTTGATTGAAAATTTTCGAAGTCTATCTTCCTAATTTGAAGTCGAATTTCAACATTTCTTATATATTTGAGAGAGTTTGCATCTAACTTTGTCAGATATCGTCGATTAACATCCACTGAAGCCAATTGAGATCGACTGTCACTTTGTGTTGATTGAAAATTTTCAAAGTCTATCTTCCTAATTTGAAGTCGAATTTCAACATTTCTTATATATTTGAGAGAGTTTGCATCTAACTTTGTCAGATATAGGCGATTAACATCCATTGAAGCCCATTGAGGTCGACTGTCACTTTGTGTTGATTGAAAATTTTCAAAGTCTATCTTCCTAATTTGAAGTCGAATTTCAACCTTTCTTATATATTTGAGTGAGTTTGCATCTAACTTTGTCAGATATCGTCAATTAACATCCATTGAAGCCCATTGAGGTCGACTGTCACTTTGTGTTGATTGAAAATTTTCAAAGTCTATCTTCCTAATTTAAAGTCGAATTTCAACATTTCTTATATATTTGAGTGAGTTCGCATCTAACTTTGTCAGATATCGTCGATTAACATCCATTGAAGTCCATTGAGGTCGATTGTCACTTTGTGTTGATTAAAAATTTTCAAAGTCTATCTTCCTAATTTGAAGTCGAATTTCAACATTTCTCATATATTTGAGTGAGTTTGCATCTAACTTTGTCAGATATAGGCGATTAACATCCATTGAAGCCCATTGAGGTCGACTGTCACTTTGTGTTGATTGAAAATTTTTAAAGTCTATCTTCCTAATTTGAAGTCTATTTCCAACATTTCTCATATATTGGAGTGAGTTTGCATCTAACTTTGTCAGATATAGGCGATTAACATCCATTGAAGCCCATTGAGGTCAACTGTCACTTTGTGTTGATTGAAAATTTTCGAAGTCTATCTTCCTAATTTGAAGTCGAATTTCAACATTTCTTATATATTTGAGTGAGTTCGCATCCAACTTTGTCAGATATCGTCGATTAACATCCATTGAAGTCCATTGAGGTCGATTGTCACTTTGTGTTGATTAAAAATTTTCAAAGTCTATCTTCCTAATTTGAAGTCGAATTCCAACATTTCTCATATATTTGAGTGAGTTCGCATCTAACTTTGTCAGATATCGTCGATTAACATCCACTGAAGCCCATTGAGGTCGACTGTCACTTTGTGTTGATTGAAAATTTTCAAAGTCTATCTTCCTAATTTGAAGACGAATTTCAACATTTCTCATATATTTGAGTGAGTTTGCATCTAACTTTGTCAGATATACGCGATTCACATCCATTGAAGCCCATTGAGGTCAACTGTCACTTTGTGTTGATTGAAAATTTTCAAAGTCTATCTTCCTAATTTGAAGTCGAATTTCAACCTTTCTTATATATTTGAGTGAGTTTGCATCTAACTTTGTCAGATATCGTCAATTAACATCCATTGAAGCCCATTGAGGTCGACTGTCACTTTGTGTTGATTGAAAATTTTCAAAGTCTATCTTCCTTATTTGAAGTCGAATTTCAACATTTCTTATATATTTGAGTGAGTTTGCATCTAACTTTGTCAGATATCGTCGATTAACATCCATTGAAGCCCATTGAGGTCGACTGTCACTTTGTGTTGATTGAAAATTTTCAAAGTCTATCTTCCTAATTTGAAGTCAAATTTCAACATTTCTCATATATTTGAGAGAGTTTGCATCTAACTTTGTCAGATATCGTCGATTAACATCCACTGAAGCCAATTGAGATCGACTGTCACTTTGTGTTGATTGAAAATTTTCAAAGTCTATCTTCCTAATTTGAAGTCGAATTTCAACATTTCTTATATATTTGAGAGAGTTTGCATCTAACTTTGTCAGATATAGGCGATTAACATCCATTGAAGCCCATTGAGGTCGACTGTCACTTTGTGTTGATTGAAAATTTTCAAAGTCTATCTTCCTAATTTGAAGTCGAATTTCAACCTTTCTTATATATTTGAGTGAGTTTGCATCTAACTTTGTCAGATATCGTCAATTAACATCCATTGAAGCCCATTGAGGTCGACTGTCACTTTGTGTTGATTGAAAATTTTCAAAGTCTATCTTCCTAATTTAAAGTCGAATTTCAACATTTCTTATATATTTGAGTGAGTTCGCATCTAACTTTGTCAGATATCGTCGATTAACATCCATTGAAGTCCATTGAGGTCGATTGTCACTTTGTGTTGATTAAAAATTTTCAAAGTCTATCTTCCTAATTTGAAGTCGAATTTCAACATTTCTCATATATTTGAGTGAGTTTGCATCTAACTTTGTCAGATATAGGCGATTAACATCCATTGAAGCCCATTGAGGTCGACTGTCACTTTGTGTTGATTGAAAATTTTTAAAGTCTATCTTCCTAATTTGAAGTCTATTTCCAACATTTCTCATATATTGGAGTGAGTTTGCATCTAACTTTGTCAGATATAGGCGATTAACATCCATTGAAGCCCATTGAGGTCAACTGTCACTTTGTGTTGATTGAAAATTTTCGAAGTCTATCTTCCTAATTTGAAGTCGAATTTCAACATTTCTTATATATTTGAGTGAGTTCGCATCCAACTTTGTCAGATATCGTCGATTAACATCCATTGAAGTCCATTGAGGTCGATTGTCACTTTGTGTTGATTAAAAATTTTCAAAGTCTATCTTCCTAATTTGAAGTCGAATTTCAACATTTCTCATATATTTGAGTGAGTTCGCATCTAACTTTGTCAGATATCGTCGATTAACATCCACTGAAGCCCATTGAGGTCGACTGTCACTTTGTGTTGATTGAAAATTTTCAAAGTCTATCTTCCTAATTTGAAGACGAATTTCAACATTTCTCATATATTTGAGTGAGTTTGCATCTAACTTTGTCAGATATACGCGATTCACATCCATTGAAGCCCATTGAGGTCAACTGTCACTTTGTGTTGATTGAAAATTTTCAAAGTCTATCTTCCTAATTTGAAGTCGAATTTCAACCTTTCTTATATATTTGAGTGAGTTTGCATCTAACTTTGTCAGATATCGTCAATTAACATCCATTGAAGCCCATTGAGGTCGACTGTCACTTTGTGTTGATTGAAAATTTTCAAAGTCTATCTTCCTTATTTGAAGTCGAATTTCAACATTTCTTATATATTTGAGTGAGTTTGCATCTAACTTTGTCAGATATACGCGATTAACATCCATTGAAGCCCATTGAGGTCAACTGTCACTTTGTGTTGATTGAAAATTTTCAAAGTCTATCTTCCTAATTTGAAGTCGAATTTCAACATTTCTCATATATTTGAGTGAGTTCGCATCTAACTTTGTCAGATATCGTCGATTAACATCCACTGAAGCCAATTGAGATCGACTGTCACTTTGTGTTGATTGAAAATTTTCAAAGTCTATCTTCCTAATTTGAAGTCGAATTTCAACATTTCTTATATATTTGAGAGAGTTTGCATCTAACTTTGTCAGATATAGGCGATTAACATCCATTGAAGCCCATTGAGGTCGACTGTCACTTTGTGTTGATTGAAAATTTTCAAAGTCTATCTTCCTAATTTGAAGTCGAATTTCAACCTTTCTTATATATTTGAGTGAGTTTGCATCTAACTTTGTCAGATATAGGCGATTAAGATCCATTGAAGCCCATTGAGGTCAACTGTCACTTTGTGTTGATTGAAAATTTTCGAAGTCTATCCTCCTAATTTGAAGTCGAATTTCAACATTTCTTATATATTTGAGTGAGTTCGCATCTAACTTTGTCAGATATCGTCGATTAACATCCATTGAAGTCCATTGAGGTCGATTGTCACTTTGTGTTGATTAAAAATTTTCAAAGTCTATCTTCCAAATTTGAAGTCGAATTTCAACATTTCTCATATAATTGAGTGAGTTTGCATCTAACTTTGTCAGATATAGGCGATTAACATCCATTGAAGCCCATTGAGGTCGACTGTCACTTTGTGTTGATTGAAAATTTTTAAAGTCTATCTTCCTAATTTGAAGTCTATTTCCAACATTTCTCATATATTGGAGTGAGTTTGCATCTAACTTTGTCAGATATAGGCGATTAACATCCATTGAAGCCCATTGAGGTCAACTGTCACTTTGTGTTGATTGAAAATTTTCGAAGTCTATCTTCCTAATTTGAAGTCGAATTTCAACATTTCTTATATATTTGAGTGAGTTCGCATCCAACTTTGTCAGATATCGTCGATTAACATCCATTGAAGTCCATTGAGGTCGATTGTCACTTTGTGTTGATTAAAAATTTTCAAAGTCTATCTTCCTAATTTGAAGTCGAATTTCAACATTTCTCATATATTTGAGTGAGTTCGCATCTAACTTTGTCAGATATCGTCGATTAACATCCACTGAAGCCCATTGAGGTCGACTGTCACTTTGTGTTGATTGAAAATTTTCAAAGTCTATCTTCCTAATTTGAAGACGAATTTCAACATTTCTCATATATTTGAGTGAGTTTGCATCTAACTTTGTCAGATATACGCGATTAACATCCATTGAAGCCCATTGAGGTCAACTGTCACTTTGTGTTGATTGAAAATTTTCAAAGTCTATCTTCCTAATTTGAAGTCGAATTTCAACATTTCTTATATATTTGAGAGAGTTTGCATCTAACTTTGTCAGATATCGTCGATTAACATCCACAGAAGCCAATTGAGATCGACTGTCACTTTGTGTTGATTGAAAATTTTCAAAGTCTATCTTCCTAATTTGAAGTCGAATTTCAACATTTCTTATATATTTGAGAGAGTTTGCATCTAACTTTGTCAGATATCGTCGATTAACATCCACTGAAGCCAATTGAGATCGACTGTCACTTTGTGTTGATTGAAAATTTTCAAAGTCTATCTTCCTAATTTGAAGTCGAATTTCAACATTTCTTATATATTTGAGAGAGTTTGCATCTAACTTTGTCAGATATAGGCGATTAACATCCATTGAAGCCCATTGAGGTCGACTGTCACTTTGTGTTGATTGAAAATTTTCAAAGTCTATCTTCCTAATTTGAAGTCGAATTTCAACATTTCTCATATATTTGAGTGAGTTCGCATCTAACTTTGTCAGATATCGTCGATTAACATCCATTGAAGCCCATTGAGGTCGACTATCACTTTGTGTTGATTGAAAATTTTCAAAGTCTATCTTCCTAATTTGAAGACGAATTTCAACATTTCTCATATATTTGAGTGAGTTTGCATCTAACTTTGTCAGATATACGCGATTAACATCCATTGAAGCCCATTGAGGTCAACTGTCACTTTGTGTTGATTGAAAATTTTCAAAGTCTATCTTCCTAATTTGAAGTCGAATTTCAACATTTCTTATATATTTGAGAGAGTTTGCATCTAACTTTGTCAGATATCGTCGATTAACATCCACTGAAGCCAATTGAGATCGACTGTCACTTTGTGTTGATTGAAAATTTTCAAAGTCTATCTTCCTAATTTGAAGTCGAATTTCAACATTTCTTATATATTTGAGAGAGTTTGCATCTAACTTTGTCAGATATAGGCGATTAACATCCATTGAAGCCCATTGAGGTCGACTGTCACTTTGTGTTGATTGAAAATTTTCAAAGTCTATCTTCCTAATTTGAAGTCGAATTTCAACCTTTCTTATATATTTGAGTGAGTTTGCATCTAACTTTGTCAGATATCGTCAATTAACATCCATTGAAGCCCATTGAGGTCGACTGTCACTTTGTGTTGATTGAAAATTTTCAAAGTCTATCTTCCTTATTTGAAGTCGAATTTCAACATTTCTTATATATTTGAGAGAGTTTGCATCTAACTTTGTCAGATATAGGCGATTAACATCCATTGAAGCCCATTGAGGTCGACTGTCACTTTGTGTTGATTGAAAATTTTCAAAGTCTATCTTCCTAATTTGAAGTCGAATTTCAACATTTCTCATATATTTGAGTGAGTTCGCATCTAACTTTGTCAGATATCGTCGATTAACATCCACTGAAGCCCATTGAGGTCGACTGTCACTTTGTGTTGATTGAAAATTTTCAAAGTCTATCTTCCTAATTTGAAGAGGAATTTCAACATTTCTCATATATTTGAGTGAGTTTGCATCTAACTTTGTCAGATATACGCGATTAACATCCATTGAAGCCCATTGAGGTCAACTGTCACTTTGTGTTGATTGAAAATTTTCAAAGTCTATCTTCCTAATTTGAAGTCGAATTTCAACATTTCTTATATATTTGAGAGAGTTTGCATCTAACTTTGTCAGATATCGTCGATTAACATCCACTGAAGCCAATTGAGATCGACTGTCACTTTGTGTTGATTGAAAATTTTCAAAGTCTATCTTCCTAATTTGAAGTCGAATTTCAACATTTCTTATATATTTGAGAGAGTTTGCATCTAACTTTGTCAGATATAGGCGATTAACATCCATTGAAGCCCATTGAGGTCGACTGTCACTTTGTGTTGATTGAAAATTTTCAAAGTCTATCTTCCTAATTTGAAGTCGAATTTCAACCTTTCTTATATATTTGAGTGAGTTTGCATCTAACTTTGTCAGATATCGTCAATTAACATCCATTGAAGCCCATTGAGGTCGACTGTCACTTTGTGTTGATTGAAAATTTTCAAAGTCTATCTTCCTAATTTAAAGTCGAATTTCAACATTTCTTATATATTTGAGTGAGTTCGCATCTAACTTTGTCAGATATCGTCGATTAACATCCATTGAAGTCCATTGAGGTCGATTGTCACTTTGTGTTGATTAAAAATTTTCAAAGTCTATCTTCCTAATTTGAAGTCGAATTTCAACATTTCTCATATATTTGAGTGAGTTTGCATCTAACTTTGTCAGATATAGGCGATTAACATCCATTGAAGCCCATTGAGGTCGACTGTCACTTTGTGTTGATTGAAAATTTTCAAAGTCTATCTTCCTAATTTAAAGTCGAATTTCAACATTTCTTATATATTTGAGTGAGTTCGCATCTAACTTTGTCAGATATCGTCGATTAACATCCATTGAAGTCCATTGAGGTCGATTGTCACTTTGTGTTGATTAAAAATTTTCAAAGTCTATCTTCCTAATTTGAAGTCGAATTTCAACATTTCTTATATATTTGAGAGAGTTTGCATCTAACTTTGTCAGATATAGGCGATTAACATCCATTGAAGCCCATTGAGGTCGACTGTCACTTTGTGTTGATTGAAAATTTTCAAAGTCTATCTTCCTAATTTGAAGTCGAATTTCAACCTTTCTTATATATTTGAGTGAGTTTGCATCTAACTTTGTCAGATATAGGCGATTAAGATCCATTGAAGCCCATTGAGGTCAACTGTCACTTTGTGTTGATTGAAAATTTTCGAAGTCTATCTTCCTAATTTGAAGTCGAATTTCAACATTTCTTATATATTTGAGTGAGTTCTCATCTAACTTTGTCAGATATCGTCGATTAACATCCATTGAAGTCCATTGAGGTCGATTGTCACTTTGTGTTGATTAAAAATTTTCAAAGTCTATCTTCCAAATTTGAAGTCGAATTTCAACATTTCTCATATAATTGAGTGAGTTTGCATCTAACTTTGTCAGATATAGGCGATTAACATCCATTGAAGCCCATTGAGGTCGACTGTCACTTTGTGTTGATTGAAAATTTTTAAAGTCTATCTTCCTAATTTGAAGTCTATTTCCAACATTTCTCATATATTGGAGTGAGTTTGCATCTAACTTTGTCAGATATAGGCGATTAACATCCATTGAAGCCCATTGAGGTCAACTGTCACTTTGTGTTGATTGAAAATTTTCGAAGTCTATCTTCCTAATTTGAAGTCGAATTTCAACATTTCTTATATATTTGAGTGAGTTCGCATCCAACTTTGTCAGATATCGTCGATTAACATCCATTGAAGTCCATTGAGGTCGATTGTCACTTTGTGTTGATTAAAAATTTTCAAAGTCTATCTTCCTAATTTGAAGTCGAATTTCAACATTTCTCATATATTTGAGTGAGTTCGCATCTAACTTTGTCAGATATCGTCGATTAACATCCACTGAAGCCCATTGAGGTCGACTGTCACTTTGTGTTGATTGAAAATTTTCAAAGTCTATCTTCCTAATTTGAAGACGAATTTCAACATTTCTCATATATTTGAGTGAGTTTGCATCTAACTTTGTCAGATATACGCGATTAACATCCATTGAAGCCCATTGAGGTCAACTGTCACTTTGTGTTGATTGAAAATTTTCAAAGTCTATCTTCCTAATTTGAAGTCGAATTTCAACATTTCTTATATATTTGAGAGAGTTTGCATCTAACTTTGTCAGATATCGTCGATTAACATCCACTGAAGCCAATTGAGATCGACTGTCACTTTGTGTTGATTGAAAATTTTCAAAGTCTATCTTCCTAATTTGAAGTCGAATTTCAACATTTCTTATATATTTGAGAGAGTTTGCATCTAACTTTGTCAGATATCGTCGATTAACATCCACTGAAGCCAATTGAGATCGACTGTCACTTTGTGTTGATTGAAAATTTTCAAAGTCTATCTTCCTAATTTGAAGTCGAATTTCAACATTTCTTATATATTTGAGAGAGTTTGCATCTAACTTTGTCAGATATAGGCGATTAACATCCATTGAAGCCCATTGAGGTCGACTGTCACTTTGTGTTGATTGAAAATTTTCAAAGTCTATCTTCCTAATTTGAAGTCGAATTTCAACATTTCTCATATATTTGAGTGAGTTCGCATCTAACTTTGTCAGATATCGTCGATTAACATCCATTGAAGCCCATTGAGGTCGACTATCACTTTGTGTTGATTGAAAATTTTCAAAGTCTATCTTCCTAATTTGAAGACGAATTTCAACATTTCTCATATATTTGAGTGAGTTTGCATCTAACTTTGTCAGATATACGCGATTAACATCCATTGAAGCCCATTGAGGTCAACTGTCACTTTGTGTTGATTGAAAATTTTCAAAGTCTATCTTCCTAATTTGAAGTCGAATTTCAACATTTCTTATATATTTGAGAGAGTTTGCATCTAACTTTGTCAGATATCGTCGATTAACATCCACTGAAGCCAATTGAGATCGACTGTCACTTTGTGTTGATTGAAAATTTTCAAAGTCTATCTTCCTAATTTGAAGTCGAATTTCAACATTTCTCATATATTTGAGTGAGTTCGCATCTAACTTTGTCAGATATCGTCGATTAACATCCACTGAAGCCCATTGAGGTCGACTGTCACTTTGTGTTGATTGAAAATTTTCAAAGTCTATCTTCCTAATTTGAAGAGGAATTTCAACATTTCTCATATATTTGAGTGAGTTTGCATCTAACTTTGTCAGATATACGCGATTAACATCCATTGAAGCCCATTGAGGTCAACTGTCACTTTGTGTTGATTGAAAATTTTCAAAGTCTATCTTCCTAATTTGAAGTCGAATTTCAACATTTCTTATATATTTGAGAGAGTTTGCATCTAACTTTGTCAGATATCGTCGATTAACATCCACTGAAGCCAATTGAGATCGACTGTCACTTTGTGTTGATTGAAAATTTTCAAAGTCTATCTTCCTAATTTGAAGTCGAATTTCAACATTTCTCATATATTTGAGTGAGTTCGCATCTAACTTTGTCAGATATCGTCGATTAACATCCATTGAAGCCCATTGAGGTCGACTATCACTTTGTGTTGATTGAAAATTTTCAAAGTCTATCTTCCTAATTTGAAGACGAATTTCAACATTTCTCATATATTTGAGTGAGTTTGCATCTAACTTTGTCAGATATACGCGATTAACATCCATTGAAGCCCATTGAGGTCAACTGTCACTTTGTGTTGATTGAAAATTTTCAAAGTCTATCTTCCTAATTTGAAGTCGAATTTCAACATTTCTTATATATTTGAGAGAGTTTGCATCTAACTTTGTCAGATATCGTCGATTAACATCCACTGAAGCCAATTGAGATCGACTGTCACTTTGTGTTGATTGAAAATTTTCAAAGTCTATCTTCCTAATTTGAAGTCGAATTTCAACATTTCTTATATATTTGAGAGAGTTTGCATCTAACTTTGTCAGATATAGGCGATTAACATCCATTGAAGCCCATTGAGGTCGACTGTCACTTTGTGTTGATTGAAAATTTTCAAAGTCTATCTTCCTAATTTGAAGTCGAATTTCAACCTTTCTTATATATTTGAGTGAGTTTGCATCTAACTTTGTCAGATATCGTCAATTAACATCCATTGAAGCCCATTGAGGTCGACTGTCACTTTGTGTTGATTGAAAATTTTCAAAGTCTATCTTCCTTATTTGAAGTCGAATTTCAACATTTCTTATATATTTGAGAGAGTTTGCATCTAACTTTGTCAGATATAGGCGATTAACATCCATTGAAGCCCATTGAGGTCGACTGTCACTTTGTGTTGATTGAAAATTTTCAAAGTCTATCTTCCTAATTTGAAGTCGAATTTCAACATTTCTCATATATTTGAGTGAGTTCGCATCTAACTTTGTCAGATATCGTCGATTAACATCCACTGAAGCCCATTGAGGTCGACTGTCACTTTGTGTTGATTGAAAATTTTCAAAGTCTATCTTCCTAATTTGAAGAGGAATTTCAACATTTCTCATATATTTGAGTGAGTTTGCATCTAACTTTGTCAGATATACGCGATTAACATCCATTGAAGCCCATTGAGGTCAACTGTCACTTTGTGTTGATTGAAAATTTTCAAAGTCTATCTTCCTAATTTGAAGTCGAATTTCAACATTTCTTATATATTTGAGAGAGTTTGCATCTAACTTTGTCAGATATCGTCGATTAACATCCACTGAAGCCAATTGAGATCGACTGTCACTTTGTGTTGATTGAAAATTTTCAAAGTCTATCTTCCTAATTTGAAGTCGAATTTCAACATTTCTTATATATTTGAGAGAGTTTGCATCTAACTTTGTCAGATATAGGCGATTAACATCCATTGAAGCCCATTGAGGTCGACTGTCACTTTGTGTTGATTGAAAATTTTCAAAGTCTATCTTCCTAATTTGAAGTCGAATTTCAACCTTTCTTATATATTTGAGTGAGTTTGCATCTAACTTTGTCAGATATCGTCAATTAACATCCATTGAAGCCCATTGAGGTCGACTGTCACTTTGTGTTGATTGAAAATTTTCAAAGTCTATCTTCCTAATTTAAAGTCGAATTTCAACATTTCTTATATATTTGAGTGAGTTCGCATCTAACTTTGTCAGATATCGTCGATTAACATCCATTGAAGTCCATTGAGGTCGATTGTCACTTTGTGTTGATTAAAAATTTTCAAAGTCTATCTTCCTAATTTGAAGTCGAATTTCAACATTTCTCATATATTTGAGTGAGTTTGCATCTAACTTTGTCAGATATAGGCGATTAACATCCATTGAAGCCCATTGAGGTCGACTGTCACTTTGTGTTGATTGAAAATTTTTAAAGTCTATCTTCCTAATTTGAAGTCTATTTCCAACATTTCTCATATATTGGAGTGAGTTTGCATCTAACTTTGTCAGATATAGGCGATTAACATCCATTGAAGCCCATTGAGGTCAACTGTCACTTTGTGTTGATTGAAAATTTTCGAAGTCTATCTTCCTAATTTGAAGTCGAATTTCAACATTTCTTATATATTTGAGTGAGTTCGCATCCAACTTTGTCAGATGTCGTCGATTAACATCCATTGAAGTCCATTGAGGTCGATTGTCACTTTGTGTTGATTAAAAATTTTCAAAGTCTATCTTCCTAATTTGAAGTCGAATTTCAACATTTCTCATATATTTGAGTGAGTTCGCATCTAACTTTGTCAGATATCGTCGATTAACATCCACTGAAGCCCATTGAGGTCGACTGTCACTTTGTGTTGATTGAAAATTTTCAAAGTCTATCTTCCTAATTTGAAGACGAATTTCAACATTTCTCATATATTTGAGTGAGTTTGCATCTAACTTTGTCAGATATACGCGATTAACATCCATTGAAGCCCATTGAGGTCAACTGTCACTTTGTGTTGATTGAAAATTTTCAAAGTCTATCTTCCTAATTTGAAGTCGAATTTCAACATTTCTTATATATTTGAGAGAGTTTGCATCTAACTTTGTCAGATATCGTCGATTAACATCCACTGAAGCCAATTGAGATCGACTGTCACTTTGTGTTGATTGAAAATTTTCAAAGTCTATCTTCCTAATTTGAAGTTGAATTTCAACATTTCTTATATATTTGAGAGAGTTTGCATCTAACTTTGTCAGATATCGTCGATTAACATCCACTGAAGCCAATTGAGATCGACTGTCACTTTGTGTTGATTGAAAATTTTCAAAGTCTATCTTCCTAATTTGAAGTCGAATTTCAACATTTCTTATATATTTGAGAGAGTTTGCATCTAACTTTGTCAGATATAGGCGATTAACATCCATTGAAGCCCATTGAGGTCGACTGTCACTTTGTGTTGATTGAAAATTTTCAAAGTCTATCTTCCTAATTTGAAGTCGAATTTCAACATTTCTCATATATTTGAGTGAGTTCGCATCTAACTTTGTCAGATATCGTCGATTAACATCCACTGAAGCCCATTGAGGTCGACTGTCACTTTGTGTTGATTAAAAATTTTCAAAGTCTATCTTCCTAATTTGAAGTCGAATTTCCACATTTCTCATATATTTGAGTGAGTTTGCATCTAACTTTGTCAGATATAGGCGATTAACATCCATTGAAGCCCATTGAGGTCGACTGTCACTTTGTGTTGATTGAAAATTTTTAAAGTCTATCTTCCTAATTTGAAGTCTATTTCCAACATTTCTCATATATTGGAGTGAGTTTGCATCTAACTTTGTCAGATATAGGCGATTAACATCCATTGAAGCCCATTGAGGTCAACTGTCACTTTGTGTTGATTGAAAATTTTCGAAGTCTATCTTCCTAATTTGAAGTCGAATTTCAACATTTCTTATATATTTGAGTGAGTTCGCATCCAACTTTGTCAGATATCGTCGATTAACATCCATTGAAGTCCATTGAGGTCGATTGTCACTTTGTGTTGATTAAAAATTTTCAAAGTCTATCTTCCTAATTTGAAGTCGAATTTCAACATTTCTCATATATTTGAGTGAGTTCGCATCTAACTTTGTCAGATATCGTCGATTAACATCCACTGAAGCCCATTGAGGTCGACTGTCACTTTGTGTTGATTGAAAATTTTCAAAGTCTATCTTCCTAATTTGAAGACGAATTTCAACATTTCTCATATATTTGAGTGAGTTTGCATCTAACTTTGTCAGATATACGCGATTAACATCCATTGAAGCCCATTGAGGTCGACAGTCACTTTGTGTTGATTGAAAATTTTCAAAGTCTATCTTCCTAATTTGAAGTCGAATTTCAACATTTCTTATATATTTGAGTGAGTTCGCATCTAACTTTGTCAGATATCGTCGATTAACATCCATTGAAGTCCATTGAGGTCGATTGTCAATTTGTGTTGATTAAAAATTTTCAAAGTCTATCTTCCTAATTTGAAGTCGAATTTCCACATTTCTCATATATTTGAGTGAGTTTGCATCTAACTTTGTCAGATATAGGCGATTAACATCCATTGAAGCCCATTGAGGTCGACTGTCACTTTGTGTTGATTGAAAATTTTTAAAGTCTATCTTCCTAATTTGAAGTCTATTTCCAACATTTCTCATATATTGGAGTGAGTTTGCATCTAACTTTGTCAGATATAGGCGATTAACATCCATTGAAGCCCATTGAGGTCAACTGTCACTTTGTGTTGATTGAAAATTTTCGAAGTCTATCTTCCTAATTTGAAGTCGAATTTCAACATTTCTTATATATTTGAGTGAGTTCGCATCCAACTTTGTCAGATATCGTCGATTAACATCCATTGAAGTCCATTGAGGTCGATTGTCACTTTGTGTTGATTAAAAATTTTCAAAGTCTATCTTCCTAATTTGAAGTCGAATTTCAACATTTCTCATATATTTGAGTGAGTTCGCAACTAACTTTGTCAGATATCGTCGATTAACATCCACTGAAGCCCATTGAGGTCGACTGTCACTTTGTGTTGATTGAAAATTTTCAAAGTCTATCTTCCTAATTTGAAGACGAATTTCAACATTTCTCATATATTTGAGTGAGTTTGCATCTAACTTTGTCAGATATACGCGATTAACATCCATTGAAGCCCATTGAGGTCAACTGTCACTTTGTGTTGATTGAAAATTTTCAAAGTCTATCTTCCTAATTTGAAGTCGAATTTCAACATTTCTTATATATTTGAGAGAGTTTGCATCTAACTTTGTCAGATATCGTCGATTAACATCCACTGAAGCCAATTGAGATCGACTGTCACTTTGTGTTGATTGAAAATTTTCAAAGTCTATCTTCCTAATTTGAAGTCGAATTTCAACATTTCTTATATATTTGAGAGAGTTTGCATCTAACTTTGTCAGATATAGGCGATTAACATCCATTGAAGCCCATTGAGGTCGACTGTCACTTTGTGTTGATTGAAAATTTTCAAAGTCTATCTTCCTAATTTGAAGTCGAATTTCAACATTTCTCATATATTTGAGTGAGTTCGCATCTAACTTTGTCAGATATCGTCGATTAACATCCACTGAAGCCCATTGAGGTCGACTGTCACTTTGTGTTGATTGAAAATTTTCAAAGTCTATCTTCCTAATTTGAAGACGAATTTCAACATTTCTCATATATTTGAGTGAGTTTGCATCTAACTTTGTCAGATATACGCGATTAACATCCATTGAAGCCCATTGAGGTCAACTGTCACTTTGTGTTGATTGAAAATTTTCAAAGTCTATCTTCCTAATTTGAAGTCGAATTTCAACATTTCTTATATATTTGAGAGAGTTTGCATCTAACTTTGTCAGATATCGTCGATTAACATCCACTGAAGCCAATTGAGATCGACTGTCACTTTGTGTTGATTGAAAATTTTCAAAGTCTATCTTCCTAATTTGAAGTCGAATTTCAACATTTCTTATATATTTGAGAGTTTGCATCTAACTTTGTCAGATATAGGCGATTAACATCCATTGAAGCCCATTGAGGTCGACTGTCACTTTGTGTTGATTGAAAATTTTCAAAGTCTATCTTCCTAATTTGAAGTCGAATTTCAACCTTCCTTATATATTTGAGTGAGTTTGCATCTAACTTTGTCAGATATCGTCAATTAACATCCATTGAAGCCCATTGAGGTCGACTGTCACTTTGTGTTGATTGAAAATTTTCAAAGTCTATCTTCCTAATTTGAAGTCGAATTTCAACATTTCTTATATATTTGAGAGAGTTTGCATCTAACTTTGTCAGATATAGGCGATTAACATCCATTGAAGCCCATTGAGGTCGACTGTCACTTTGTGTTGATTGAAAATTTTCAAAGTCTATCTTCCTAATTTGAAGTCGAATTTCAACATTTCTCATATATTTGAGTGAGTTCGCATCTAACTTTGTCAGATATCGTCGATTAACATCCACTGAAGCCCATTGAGGTCGACTGTCACTTTGTGTTGATTGAAAATTTTCAAAGTCTATCTTCCTAATTTGAAGTCGAATTTCAACATTTCTTATATATTTGAGAGAGTTTGCATCTAACTTTGTCAGATATCGTCGATTAACATCCACTGAAGCCAATTGAGATCGACTATCTCTTTGTGTTGATTGAAAATTTTCAAAGTCTATCTTCCTAATTTGAAGACGAATTTCAACATTTCTCATATATTTGAGTGAGTTTGCATCTAACTTTGTCAGATATACGCGATTAACATCCATTGAAGCCCATTGAGGTCAACTGTCACTTTGTGTTGATTGAAAATTTTCAAAGTCTATCTTCCTAATTTGAAGTCGAATTTCAACATTTCTTATATATTTGAGAGAGTTTGCATCTAACTTTGTCAGATATCGTCGATTAACATCCACTGAAGCCAATTGAGATCGACTATCTCTTTGTGTTGATTGAAAATTTTCAAAGTCTATCTTCCTAATTTGAATTCGAATTTCAACATTTCTTATATATTTGAGAGAGTTTGCATCTAACTTTGTCAGATATAGGCGACTAACATCCATTGAAGCCCATTGAGGTCGACTGTCACTTTGTGTTGATTGAAAATTTTCAAAGTCTATCTTCCTAATTTGAAGTCGAATTTCAACCTTTCTTATATATTTAAGTGAGTTTGCATCTAACTTTGTCAGATATCGTCAATTAACATCCATTGAAGCCCATTGAGGTCGACTGTCACTTTGTGTTGATTGAAAATTTTCAAAGTCTATCTTCCTAATTTGAAGTCGAATTTCAACATTTCTTATATATTTGAGTGAGTTCGCATCTAACTTTGTCAGATATCGTCGATTAACATCCATTGAAGTCCATTGAGGTCGATTGTCACTTTGTGTTGATTAAAAATTTTCAAAGTCTATCTTCCTAATTTGAAGTCGAATTTCAACATTTCTCATATATTTGAGTGAGTTTGCATCTAACTTTGTCAGATATAGGCGATTAACATCCACTGAAGCCCATTGAGGTTGACTGTCACTTTGTGTTGATTGAAAATTTTTAAAGTCTATCTTCCTAATTTGAAGTCTATTTCCAACATTTCTCATATATTGGAGTGAGTTTGCATCTAACTTTGTCAGATATAGGCGATTAACATCCATTGAAGCCCATTGAGGTCAACTGTCACTTTGTGTTGATTGAAAATTTTCGAAGTCTATCTTCCTAATTTGAAGTCGAATTTCAACATTTCTTATATATTTGAGTGAGTTCGCATCTAACTTTGTCAGATATCGTCGATTAACATCCATTGAAGTCCATTGAGGTCGATTGTCACTTTGTGTTGATTAAAAATTTTCAAAGTCTATCTTCCTAATTTGAAGTCGAATTTCAACCTTTCTTATATATTTGAGTGAGTTCGCATCTAACTTTGTCAGATATCGTCGATTAACATCCACTGAAGCCCATTGAGGTTGACTGTCACTTTGTGTTGATTGAAAATTTTCAAAGTCTATCTTCCTAATTTGAAGTCGAATTTCAACATTTCTCATATATTTGAGTGAGTTTGCATCTAACTTTGTCAGATATACGCGATTAACATCCATTGAAGCCCATTGAGGTCAACTGTCACTTTGTGTTGATTGAAAATTTTCAAAGTCTATCTTCCTAATTTGAAGTCGAATTTCAACATTTCTTATATATTTGAGAGAGTTTGCATCTAACTTTGTCAGATATCGTCGATTAACATCCACTGAAGCCAATTGAGGTCGACTGTCACTTTGTGTTGATTGAAAATTTTCAAAGTCTATCTTCCTAATTTGAAGTCGAATTTCAACATTTCTTATATATTTGAGAGAGTTTGCATCTAACTTTGTCAGATATAGGCGATTAACATCCATTGAAGCCCATTGAGGTCGACTGTCACTTTGTGTTGATTGAAAATTTTCAAAGTCTATCTTCCTAATTTGAAGTCGAATTTCAACCTTTCTTATATATTTGAGTGAGTTTGCATCTAACTTTGTCAGATATGTCAATTAACATCCAAAGAAGCCCATTGAGGTCGACTGTCACTTTGTGTTGATTAAAAATTTTCAAAGTCTATCTTCCTAATTTGAAGTCGAATTTCAACCTTTCTTATATATTTGAGTGAGTTTGCATCTAACTTTGTCAGATATCGTCAATTAACATCCATTGAAGCCCATTGAGGTCGACTGTCACTTTGTGTTGATTAAAAATTTTCAAAGTCTATCTTCCTAATTTGAAGTCGAATTTCAACATTTCTCATATATTTGAGTGAGTTTGCATCTAACTTTGTCAGATATCGTCAATTAACATCCATTGAAGCCCATTGAGGTCGACTGTCACTTTGTGTTGATTGAAAATTTTCAAAGTCTATCTTCCTAATTTGAAGTCGAATTTCAACATTTCTCATATATTTGAGTGAGTTTGCATCTAACTTTGTCAGATATCGTCAATTAACATCCATTGAAGCCCATTGAGGTCGACTGTCACTTTGTGTTGATTGAAAATTTTCAAAGTCTATCTTCCTAATTTGAAGTCGAATTTCAACATTTCTCATATATTTGAGTGAGTTTGCATCTAACTTTGTCAGATATCGTCAATTAACATCCATTGAAGCCCATTGAGGTCGACTGTCACTTTGTGTTGATTGAAAATTTTCAAAGTCTATCTTCCTAATTTGAAGTCGAATTTCAACATTTCTCATATATTTGAGTGAGTTTGCATCTAACTTTGTCAGATATCGTCAATTAACATCCAATGAAGCCCATTGAGGTCAACTGTCACTTTGTGTTGATTGAAAATTTTCAAAGTCTATCTTCCTAATTTGAAGTCGAATTTCAACATTTCTTATATATTTGAGAGAGTTTGCATCTAACTTTGTCGATTAACATCCACTGAAGCCAATTGAGGTCGACTATCACTTTGTGATGATTGAAAATTTTCAAAGTCTATCTTCCTAATTTGAAGTCGAATTTCAACATTTCTTATATATTCGAGAGAGTTTGCATCTAACTTTGTCAGATATAGGCGATTAACATCCATTGAAGCCCATTGAGGTCGACTGTCACTTTGTGTTGATTGAAAATTTTTAAAGTCTATCTTCTTAATTTGAAGTCGATTTCCAACATTTCTCATATATTGGAGTGAGTTTGCATCTAACTTTGTCAGATATACGCGATTAACATCCATTGAAGCCCATTGAGGTCAACTGTCACTTTGTGTTGATTGAAAATTTTCAAAGTCTATCTTCCTAATTTGAAGTCGAATTTCAACATTTCTTATATATTTGAGAGAGTTTGCATCTAACTTTGTCAGATATAGGCGATTAACATCCATTGAAGCCCATTGAGGTCGACTGTCACTTTGTGTTGATTGAAAATTTTCAAAGTCTATCTTCCTAATTTGAAGTCGAATTTCAACCTTTCTTATATATTTGAGTGAGTTTGCATCTAACTTTGTCAGATATCGTCAATTAACATCCATTGAAGCCCATTGAGGTCGACTGTCACTTTGTGTTGATTGAAAATTTTCAAAGTCTATCTTCCTAATTTGAAGTCGAATTTCAACATTTCTTATATATTTGAGAGAGTTTGCATCTAACTTTGTCAGATATAGGCGATTAACATCCATTGAAGCCCATTGAGGTCGACTGTCACTTTGTGTTGATTGAAAATTTTCAAAGTCTATCTTCCTAATTTGAAGTCGAATTTCAACCTTTCTTATATATTTGAGTGAGTTTGCATCTAACTTTGTCAGATATCGTCAATTAACATCCATTGAAGCCCATTGAGGTCGACTGTCACTTTGTGTTGATTGAAAATTTTCAAAGTCTATCTTCCTAAGTTGAAGTCGAATTTCAACATTTCTCATATATTTGAGTGAGTTTGCATCTAACATTGTCAGATATACGCGATTAACATCCATTGAAGCCAATTGAGGTCAACTGTCACTTTGGGTTGATTGAAAATTTTCAAAGTCTATCTTCCTAATTTGAAGTCGAATTTCAACATTTCTCATATATTTGAGAGAGTTTGCATCTAACTCTGTCAGATATCGTCGATTAACATCCACTGAAGCCAATTGAGGTCGACTGTCACTTTGTGTTGATTGAAAATTTTCAAAGTCTATCTTCCTAAGTTGAAGTCGAATTTCAACATTTCTCATATATTTGAGTGAGTTTGCATCTAACTTTGTCAGATATAGGCGATTGAGATCCATTGAAGCCCATTGAGGTCAACTGTCACTTTGTGTTGATTGAAAATTTTCAAAGTCTATCTTCCTAATTTGAAGTCGAATTTCAACATTTCTCATATATTTGAGTGAGTTTGCATCTAACTTTGTCAGATATCGTCGATTAACATCCATTGAAGCCCATTGAGGTCGACTGTCACTTTGTGTTGATTGAAAATTTTCAAAGTCTATCTTCCTAATTTGAAGTCGAATTTCAACATTTCTCATATATTTGAGAGAGTTTGCATCTAACTTTGTCAGATATAGGCGATTAACATCCACTGAAGCCCATTGAGGTCGACTGTCACTTTGTGTTGATTGAAAATTTTCAAAGTCTATCTTCCTAATTTGAAGACGAATTTCAACATTTCTTATATATTTGAGAGAGTTTGCATCTAACTTTGTCAGATATCGTCGATTAACATCCACTGAAGCCAATTGAGGTCGACTGTCACTTTGTGTTGATTGAAAATTTTCAAAGTCTATCTTCCTAATTTGAAGACGAATTTCAACATTTCTTATATATTTGAGTGAGTTTGCATCTAACTTTGTCAGATATCGTCGACTAATATCCACTGAAGCCAATTGAGGTCGACTGTCACTTTGTGTTGATTGAAAATTTTCAAAGTCTATCTTCCTAATTTGAAGTCGAATTTCAACATTTCTTATATATTTGAGAGAGTTTGCATCTAACTTTGTCAGATATAGGCGATTAACATCCATTGAAGCCCATTGAGGTCGACTGTCACTTTGTGTTGATTGAAAATTTTTAAAGTCTATCTTCCTAATTTGAAGTCGAATTTCAACAGTTCTCATATATTCGAGTGGGTTTGCATCTAACTTTGTCAGATATAGGCGATTAAGATCCAGTGAAGCCCATTGAGGTCAACTGTCACTTTGTGTTGAATGAAAATTTTTAAAGTCTATCTTCCTAATTTGAAGTCGAATTTTAACATTTCTCATATATTTGAGTGAGTTTGCATCTAACTTTGTCAGATATACGCGATTAACATCCATTGAAGCCAATTGAGGTCAACTGTCACTTTGGGTTGATTGAAAATTTTCAAAGTCTATCTTCCTAATTTGAAGTCGAATTTCAACATTTCTCATATATTTGCGTGAGTTTGCATCTAACATTGTCAGATATCGTCGATTAACATCCATTGAAGCCCATTGAGGTCGACTGTCACTTTGTGTTGATTGAAAATTTTCAAAGTCTATCTTCCTAATTTGAAGTCGAATTTCAACATTTCTCATATATTTGAGAGAGTTTGCATCTAACTCTGTCAGATATCGTCGATTAACATCCACTGAAGCCAATTGAGGTCGACTGTCACTTTGTGTTGATTGAAAATTTTCAAAGTCTATCTTCCTAAGTTGAAGTCGAATTTCAACATTTCTCATATATTTGAGTGAGTTTGCATCTAACTTTGTCAGATATACGCGATTAACATCCATTGAAGCCAATTGAGGTCAACTGTCACTTTGGGTTGATTGAAAATTTTCAAAGTCTATCTTCCTAATTTGAAGTCGAATTTCAACATTTCTCATATATTTGAGAGAGTTTGCATCTAACTTTGTCAGATATACGCGATTAACATCCATTGAAGCCAATTGAGGTCAACTGTCACTTTGGGTTGATTGAAAATTTTCAAAGTCTATCTTCCTAATTTGAAGTCGAATTTCAACATTTCTCATATATTTGCGTGAGTTTGCATCTAACATTGTCAGATATCGTCGATTAACATCCATTGAAGCCCATTGAGGTCGACTGTCACTTTGTGTTGATTGAAAATTTTCAAAGTCTATCTTCCTAATTTGAAGTCGAATTTCAACATTTCTCATATATTTGAGAGAGTTTGCATCTAACTCTGTCAGATATCGTCGATTAACATCCATTGAAGCCAATTGAGGTCGACTGTCACTTTGTGTTGATTGAAAATTTTCAAAGTCTATCTTCCTAAGTTGAAGTCGAATTTCAACATTTCTCATATATTTGAGTGAGTTTGCATCTAACTTTGTCAGATATACGCGATTAACATCCATTGAAGCCAATTGAGGTCAACTGTCACTTTGGGTTGATTGAAAATTTTCAAAGTCTATCTTCCTAATTTGAAGTCGAATTTCAACATTTCTCATATATTTGCGTGAGTTTGCATCTAACATTGTCAGATATCGTCGATTAACATCCATTGAAGCCCATTGAGGTCGACTGTCACTTTGTGTTGATTGAAAATTTTCAAAGTCTATCTTCCTAATTTGAAGTCGAATTTCAACATTTCTCATATATTTGAGAGAGTTTGCATCTAACTCTGTCAGATATCGTCGATTAACATCCACTGAAGCCAATTGAGGTCGACTGTCACTTTGTGTTGATTGAAAATTTTCAAAGTCTATCTTCCTAAGTTGAAGTCGAATTTCAACATTTCTCATATATTTGAGTGAGTTTGCATCTAACTTTGTCAGATATAGGCGATTGAGATCCATTGAAGCCAATTGAGGTCGACTGTCACTTTGTGTTGATTGAAAATTTTCAAAGTCTATCTTCCTAAGTTGAAGTCGAATTTCAACATTTCTCATATATTTGAGTGAGTTTGCATCTAACTTTGTCAGATATACGCGATTAACATCCATTGAAGCCAATTGAGGTCAACTGTCACTTTGGGTTGATTGAAAATTTTCAAAGTCTATCTTCCTAATTTGAAGTCGAATTTCAACATTTCTCATATATTTGAGAGAGTTTGCATCTAACTCTGTCAGATATCGTCGATTAACATCCACTGAAGCCAATTGAGGTCGACTGTCACTTTGTGTTGATTGAAAATTTTCAAAGTCTATCTTCCTAAGTTGAAGTCGAATTTCAACATTTCTCATATATTTGAGTGAGTTTGCATCTAACTTTGTCAGATATAGGCGATTGAGATCCATTGAAGCCAATTGAGGTCAACTGTCACTTTGGGTTGATTGAAAATTTTCAAAGTCTATCTTCCTAATTTGAAGTCGAATTTCAACATTTCTCATATATTTGAGTGAGTTTGCATCTAACTTTGTCAGATATCGTCGATTAACATCCATTGAAGCCCATTGAGGTCGACTGTCACTTTGTGTTGATTGAAAATTTTCAAAGTCTATCTTCCTAATTTGAAGTCGAATTTCAACATTTCTCATATATTTGAGAGAGTTTGCATCTAACTTTGTCAGATATAGGCGATTAACATCCACTGAAGCCCATTGAGGTCGACTGTCACTTTGTGTTGATTGAAAATTTTCAAAGTCTATCTTCCTAATTTGAAGACGAATTTCAACATTTCTTATATATTTGAGAGAGTTTGCATCTAACTTTGTCAGATATCGTCGATTAACATCCACTGAAGCCAATTGAGGTCGACTGTCACTTTGTGTTGATTGAAAATTTTCAAAGTCTATCTTCCTAATTTGAAGACGAATTTCAACATTTCTTATATATTTGAGTGAGTTTGCATCTAACTTTGTCAGATATCGTCGACTAATATCCACTGAAGCCAATTGAGGTCGACTGTCACTTTGTGTTGATTGAAAATTTTCAAAGTCTATCTTCCTAATTTGAAGTCGAATTTCAACATTTCTTATATATTTGAGAGAGTTTGCATCTAACTCTGTCAGATATCGTCGATTAACATCCACTGAAGCCAATTGAGGTCGACTGTCACTTTGTGTTGATTGAAAATTTTTAAAGTCTATCTTCCTAATTTGAAGTCGAATTTCAACAGTTCTCATATATTCGAGTGGGTTTGCATCTAACTTTGTCAGATATAGGCGATTAAGATCCAGTGAAGCCCATTGAGGTCAACTGTCACTTTGTGTTGAATGAAAATTTTTAAAGTCTATCTTCCTAATTTGAAGTCGAATTTTAACATTTCTCATATATTTGAGTGAGTTTGCATCTAACTTTGTCAGATATACGCGATTAACATCCATTGAAGCCAATTGAGGTCAACTGTCACTTTGGGTTGATTGAAAATTTTCAAAGTCTATCTTCCTAATTTGAAGTCGAATTTCAACATTTCTCATATATTTGCGTGAGTTTGCATCTAACATTGTCAGATATCGTCGATTAACATCAATTGAAGCCCATTGAGGTCGACTGTCACTTTGTGTTGATTGAAAATTTTCAAAGTCTATCTTCCTAATTTGAAGTCGAATTTCAACATTTCTCATATATTTGAGAGAGTTTGCATCTAACTCTGTCAGATATCGTCGATTAACATCCACTGAAGCCAATTGAGGTCGACTGTCACTTTGTGTTGATTGAAAATTTTCAAAGTCTATCTTCCTAAGTTGAAGTCGAATTTCAACATTTCTCATATATTTGAGTGAGTTTGCATCTAACTTTGTCAGATATAGGCGATTGAGATCCATTGAAGCCCATTGAGGTCAACTGTCACTTTGTGTTGATTGAAAATTTTCAAAGTCTATCTTCCTAATTTGAAGTCGAATTTCAACATTTCTCATATATTTGAGTGAGTTTGCATCTAACTTTGTCAGATATCGTCGATTAACATCCATTGAAGCCCATTGAGGTCGACTGTCACTTTGTGTTGATTGAAAATTTTCAAAGTCTATCTTCCTAATTTGAAGTCGAATTTCAACATTTCTCATATATTTGAGAGAGTTTGCATCTAACTTTGTCAGATATAGGCGATTAACATCCACTGAAGCCCATTGAGGTCGACTGTCACTTTGTGTTGATTGAAAATTTTCAAAGTCTATCTTCCTAATTTGAAGACGAATTTCAACATTTCTTATATATTTGAGAGAGTTCGCATCTAACTTTGTCAGATATCGTTGATTAACATCCACTGAAGCCAATTGAGGTCGACTGTCACTTTGTGTTGATTGAAAATTTTCAAAGTCTATCTTCCTAATTTGAAGTCGAATTTCAACATTTCTTATATATTTGAGAGAGTTTGCATCTAACTTTGTCAGATATAGGCGATTAACATCCATTGAAGCCCATTGAGGTCGACTGTCACTTTGTGTTGATTGAAAATTTTCAAAGTCTATCTCCCTAATTTGAAGTCGAATTTCAACCTTTCTTATATATTTGAGTGAGTTTGCATCTAACTCTGTCAGATATCGTCGATTAACATCCACTGAAGCCAAATGAGGTCGACTGTCACTTTGAGTTGATTGAAAATTTTCTAAGTCTATCTTCCTAATTTGAAGTCGAATTTCAACATTTCTTATATATTTGAGAGAGTTTGCATCTAACTTTGTCAGATATAGGCGATTAACATCCATTGAAGCCCATTGAGGTCGACTGTCACTTTGTGTTGATTGAAAATTTTCAAAGTCTACCTCCCTAATTTGAAGTCGAATTTCAACCTTTCTTATATATTTGAGTGAGTTTGCATCTAACTCTGTCAGATATCGTCGATTAACATCCACTGAAGCCAAATGAGGTCGACTGTCACTTTGAGTTGATTGAAAATTTTCTAAGTCTATTTTCCTAATTTGAAGTCGAATTTCAACATTTCTTATATATTTGAGAGAGTTTGCATCTAACTTTGTCAGATATCGTCGATTAACTTCCATTGAAGCCCATTTAGGTCAACTGTCACTTTGTGTTGATTGAAAATTTTCATAGTCTATCTTCCTAATTTGAAGTCGAATTTCAACATTTCTCATATATTTGAGTGAGTTTGCATCTAACTTTGTCAGATATCGTCGATTAACTTCCATTGAAGCCCATTGAGGTCAACTGTCACTTTGTGTTGATTGAAAATTTTCAAAGTCTATCTTCCTAAGTTGAAGTCGAATTTCAACATTTCTCATATATTTGGGTGAGTTTGCATCTAACTTTGTCAGATATTTGCGATTAATATCCATTGAAGCCCATTGAGGTCGACTGTCACTTTGTGTTGATTGAAAATTTTCAAAGTCTATCTTCCTAATTTGAAGACGAATTTCAACATTTCTCATATATTTGCGTGAGTTTGCATCTAACTTTGTCAGATATCGTCGATTAACATCCATTGAAGCCCATTGAGGTCGACTGTCACTTTGTGTTGATTGAAAATTTTCAAAGTCTATCTTCCTAATTTGAAGTCAAATTTCAACATTTCTCATATATTTGAGTGAGTTTGCATCTAACTCTGTCAGATATCGTCGATTAACATCCACTGAAGCCAATTGAGGTCGACTGTCACTTTGTGTTGATTGAAAATTTTCAAAGTCTATCTTCCTAAGTTGAAGTCGAATTTCAACATTTCTCATATATTTGAGTGAGTTTGCATCTAACTTTGTCAGATATAGGCGATTGAGATCCATTGAAGCCCATTGAGGTCAACTGTCACTTTGTGTTGATTGAAAATTTTCAAAGTCTATCTTCCTAATTTGAAGTCGAATTTCAACATTTCTCATATATTTGAGTGAGTTTGCATCTAACTTTGTCAGATATCGTCGATTAACATCCATTGAAGCCCATTGAGGTCGACTGTCACTTTGTGTTGATTGAAAATTTTCAAAGTCTATCTTCCTAATTTGAAGTCGAATTTCAACATTTCTCATATATTTTAGTGAGTTTGCATCTAACTTTTTCAGATATCGTCGATTAACATCCAGTGAAGCCCATTGAGGTCGATTGTCAATTTGTGTTGATTGAAAATTTTCAAAGTCTATCTTCCTAATTTGAAGTCG
The DNA here is from genome assembly GCF_026230105.1 of Diorhabda sublineata. Classification (NCBI taxonomy): domain Eukaryota; kingdom Metazoa; phylum Arthropoda; class Insecta; order Coleoptera; family Chrysomelidae; genus Diorhabda; species Diorhabda sublineata. The sequence continues at coordinate 153,207 of NW_026614166.1, forward strand.
AATTTCAACAGTTCTCATATATTTGAGTGAGTTTGCATCTAACTTCGTCAGATATCGTCGATTAACTTCCATTGAAGCCCATTGAGGTCAACTGTCACTTTGTGTTGATTGAAAATTTTCAAAGTCTATCTTCCTAATTTGAAGTCGAATTTCAACATTTCTTATATATTTGAGAGAGTTTGCATCTAACTTTGTCAGATATCGTCGATTTACTTCCATTGAAGCCCATTTAGGTCAACTGTCACTTTGTGTTGATTGAAAATTTTCATAGGCTATCTTCCTAATTTGAAGTCGAATTTCAACATTTCTCATATATTTGAGTGAGTTTGCATCTAACTTTGTCAGATATAGGCGATTAAGATCCATTGAAGCCCATTGAGGTCAACTGTCACTTTGTGTTGATTGAAAATTTTCGAAGTCTATCTTCCTAATTTGAAGTCGAATTTCAACATTTCTTATATATTTGAGTGAGTTCGCATCTAACTTTGTCAGATATCGTCGATTAACATCCATTGAAGTCCATTGAGGTCGATTGTCACTTTGTGTTGATTAAAAATTTTCAAAGTCTATCTTCCTAATTTGAAGTCGAATTTCAACATTTCTTATATATTTGAGTGAGTTCGCATCTAACTTTGTCAGATATCGTCGATTAACATCCATTGAAGTCCATTGAGGTCGATTGTCACTTTGTGTTGATTAAAAATTTTCAAAGTCTATCTTCCTAATTTGAAGTCTATTTCCAACATTTCTCATATATTGGAGTGAGTATGCATCTAACTTTGTCAGATATAGGCGATTAACATCCATTGAAGCCCATTGAGGTCAACTGTCACTTTGTGTTGATTGAAAATTTTCGAAGTCTATTTTCCTAATTTGAAGTCGAATTTCAACATTTCTTATATATTTGAGAGAGTTTGCATCTAACTTTGTCAGATATCGTCGATTAACTTCCATTGAAGCCCATTTAGGTCAACTGTCACTTTGTGTTGATTGAAAATTTTCATAGTCTATCTTCCTAATTTGAAGTCGAATTTCAACATTTCTCATATATTTGAGTGAGTTCGCATCTAACTTTGTCAGATATCGTCGATTAACTTCCATTGAAGCCCATTGAGGTCAACTGTCACTTTGTGTTGATTGAAAATTTTCAAAGTCTATCTTCCTAAGTTGAAGTCGAATTTCAACATTTCTCATATATTTGGGTGAGTTTGCATCTAACTTTGTCAGATATTTGCGATTAATATCCATTGAAGCCCATTGAGGTCGACTGTCACTTTGTGTTGATTGAAAATTTTCAAAGTCTATCTTCCTAATTTGAAGACGAATTTCAACATTTCTCATATATTTGCGTGAGTTTGCATCTAACTTTGTCAGATATCGTCGATTAACATCCATTGAAGCCCATTGAGGTCGACTGTCACTTTGTGTTGATTGAAAATTTTCAAAGTCTATCTTCCTAATTTGAAGTCAAATTTCAACATTTCTCATATATTTGAGAGAGTTTGCATCTAACTCTGTCAGATATCGTCGATTAACATCCACTGAAGCCAATTGAGGTCGACTGTCACTTTGTGTTGATTGAAAATTTTTAAAGTCTATCTTCCTAATTTGAAGTCTATTTCCAACATTTCTCATATATTGGAGTGAGTTTGCATCTAACTTTGTCAGATATAGGCGATTAACATCCATTGAAGCCCATTGAGGTCAACTGTCACTTTGTGTTGATTGAAAATTTTCGAAGTCTATCTTCCTAATTTGAAGTCGAATTTCAACATTTCTTATATATTTGAGAGAGTTTGCATCTAACTTTGTCAGATATCGTCGATTAACATCCACTGAAGCCAATTGAGATCGACTGTCACTTTGTGTTGATTGAAAATTTTCAAAGTCTATCTTCCTAATTTGAAGTCGAATTTCAACATTTCTTATATATTTGAGAGAGTTTGCATCTAACTTTGTCAGATATAGGCGATTAACATCCATTGAAGCCCATTGAGGTCGACTGTCACTTTGTGTTGATTGAAAATTTTCAAAGTCTACCTCCCTAATTTGAAGTCGAATTTCAACCTTTCTTATATATTTGAGTGAGTTTGCATCTAACTCTGTCAGATATCGTCGATTAACATCCACTGAAGCCAAATGAGGTCGACTGTCACTTTGAGTTGATTGAAAATTTTCTAAGTCTATTTTCCTAATTTGAAGTCGAATTTCAACATTTCTTATATATTTGACAGAGTTTGCATCTAACTTTGTCAGATATCGTCGATTAACTTCCATTGAAGCCCATTTAGGTCAACTGTCACTTTGTGTTGATTGAAAATTTTCATAGTCTATCTTCCTAAGTTGAAGTCGAATTTCAACATTTCTCATATATTTGAGTGAGTTTGCATCTAACATTGTCAGATATACGCGATTAACATCCATTGAAGCCAATTGAGGTCAACTGTCACTTTGGGTTGATTGAAAATTTGCAAAGTCTATCTTCCTAATTTGAAGTCGAATTTCAACATTTCTCATATATTTGAGAGAGTTTGCATCTAACTCTGTCAGATATCGTCGATTAACATCCACTGAAGCCAATTGAGGTCGACTGTCACTTTGTGTTGATTGAAAATTTTCAAAGTCTATCTTCCTAAGTTGAAGTCGAATTTCAACATTTCTCATATATTTGAGTGAGTTTGCATCTAACTTTGTCAGATATAGGCGATTGAGATCCATTGAAGCCCATTGAGGTCAACTGTCACTTTGTGTTGATTGAAAATTTTCAAAGTCTATCTTCCTAATTTGAAGTCGAATTTCAACATTTCTCATATATTTGAGTGAGTTTGCATCTAACTTTGTCAGATATCGTCGATTAACATCCATTGAAGCCCATTGAGGTCGACTGTCACTTTGTGTTGATTGAAAATTTTCAAAGTCTATCTTCCTAATTTGAAGTCGAATTTCAACATTTCTCATATATTTGAGAGAGTTTGCATCTAACTTTGTCAGATATAGGCGATTAACATCCACTGAAGCCCATTGAGGTCGACTGTCACTTTGTGTTGATTGAAAATTTTCAAAGTCTATCTTCCTAATTTGAAGACGAATTTCAACATTTCTTATATATTTGAGAGAGTTTGCATCTAACTTTGTCAGATATCGTCGATTAACATCCACTGAAGCCAATTGAGGTCGACTGTCACTTTGTGTTGATTGAAAATTTTCAAAGTCTATCTTCCTAATTTGAAGACGAATTTCAACATTTCTTATATATTTGAGTGAGTTTGCATCTAACTTTGTCAGATATCGTCGACTAATATCCACTGAAGCCAATTGAGGTCGACTGTCACTTTGTGTTGATTGAAAATTTTCAAAGTCTATCTTCCTAATTTGAAGTCGAATTTCAACATTTCTTATATATTTGAGAGAGTTTGCATCTAACTTTGTCAGATAAAGGCGATTAACATCCATTGAAGCCCATTGAGGTCGACTGTCACTTTGTGTTGATTGAAAATTTTTAAAGTCTATCTTCCTAATTTGAAGTCGAATTTCAACAGTTCTCATATATTCGAGTGGGTTTGCATCTAACTTTGTCAGATATAGGCGATTAAGATCCAGTGAAGCCCATTGAGGTCAACTGTCACTTTGTGTTGAATGAAAATTTTTAAAGTCTATCTTCCTAATTTGAAGTCGAATTTTAACATTTCTCATATATTTGAGTGAGTTTGCATCTAACTTTGTCAGATATACGCGATTAACATCCATTGAAGCCAATTGAGGTCAACTGTCACTTTGGGTTGATTGAAAATTTTCAAAGTCTATCTTCCTAATTTGAAGTCGAATTTCAACATTTCTCATATATTTGCGTGAGTTTGCATCTAACATTGTCAGATATCGTCGATTAACATCCATTGAAGCCCATTGAGGTCGACTGTCACTTTGTGTTGATTGAAAATTTTCAAAGTCTATCTTCCTAATTTGAAGTCGAATTTCAACATTTCTCATATATTTGAGAGAGTTTGCATCTAACTCTGTCAGATATCGTCGATTAACATCCACTGAAGCCAATTGAGGTCGACTGTCACTTTGTGTTGATTGAAAATTTTCAAAGTCTATCTTCCTAAGTTGAAGTCGAATTTCAACATTTCTCATATATTTGAGTGAGTTTGCATCTAACTTTGTCAGATATACGCGATTAACATCCATTGAAGCCAATTGAGGTCAACTGTCACTTTGGGTTGATTGAAAATTTTCAAAGTCTATCTTCCTAATTTGAAGTCGAATTTCAACATTTCTCATATATTTGAGAGAGTTTGCATCTAACTCTGTCAGATATCGTCGATTAACATCCACTGAAGCCAATTGAGGTCGACTGTCACTTTGTGTTGATTGAAAATTTTCAAAGTCTATCTTCCTAAGTTGAAGTCGAATTTCAACATTTCTCATATATTTGAGTGAGTTTGCATCTAACTTTGTCAGATATAGGCGATTGAGATCCATTGAAGCCAATTGAGGTCGACTGTCACTTTGTGTTGATTGAAAATTTTCAAAGTCTATCTTCCTAAGTTGAAGTCGAATTTCAACATTTCTCATATATTTGAGTGAGTTTGCATCTAACTTTGTCAGATATACGCGATTAACATCCATTGAAGCCAATTGAGGTCGACTGTCACTTTGTGTTGATTGAAAATTTTCAAAGTCTATCTTCCTAATTTGAAGTCGAATTTCAACATTTCTTATATATTTGAGAGAGTTTGCATCTAACTTTATCAGATATAGGCGATTAACATCCATTGAAGCCCATTGAGGTCGACTGTCACTTTGTGTTGATTGAAAATTTTCAAAGTCTATCTCCCTAATTTGAAGTCGAATTTCAACCTTTCTTATATATTTGAGTGAGTTTGCATCTAACTCTGTCAGATATCGTCGATTAACATCCACTGAAGCCAAATGAGGTCGACTGTCACTTTGAGTTGATTGAAAATTTTCTAAGTCTATCTTCCTAATTTGAAGTCGAATTTCAACATTTCTTATATATTTGAGAGAGTTTGCATCTAACTTTGTCAGATATAGGCGATTAACATCCATTGAAGCCCATTGAGGTCGACTGTCACTTTGTGTTGATTGAAAATTTTCAAAGTCTACCTCCCTAATTTGAAGTCGAATTTCAACCTTTCTTATATATTTGAGTGAGTTTGCATCTAACTCTGTCAGATATCGTCGATTAACATCCACTGAAGCCAAATGAGGTCGACTGTCACTTTGAGTTGATTGAAAATTTTCTAAGTCTATTTTCCTAATTTGAAGTCGAATTTCAACATTTCTTATATATTTGAGAGAGTTTGCATCTAACTTTGTCAGATATCGTCGATTAACTTCCATTGAAGCCCATTTAGGTCAACTGTCACTTTGTGTTGATTGAAAATTTTCATAGTCTATCTTCCTAATTTGAAGTCGAATTTCAACATTTCTCATATATTTGAGTGAGTTTGCATCTAACTTTGTCAGATATCGTCGATTAACTTCCATTGAAGCCCATTGAGGTCAACTGTCACTTTGTGTTGATTGAAAATTTTCAAAGTCTATCTTCCTAAGTTGAAGTCGAATTTCAACATTTCTCATATATTTGGGTGAGTTTGCATCTAACTTTGTCAGATATTTGCGATTAATATCCATTGAAGCCCATTGAGGTCGACTGTCACTTTGTGTTGATTGAAAATTTTCAAAGTCTATCTTCCTAATTTGAAGACGAATTTCAACATTTCTCATATATTTGCGTGAGTTTGCATCTAACTTTGTCAGATATCGTCGATTAACATCCATTGAAGCCCATTGAGGTCGACTGTCACTTTGTGTTGATTGAAAATTTTCAAGGTCTATCTTCCTAATTTGAAGTCAAATTTCAACATTTCTCATATATTTGAGAGAGTTTGCATCTAACTCTGTCAGATATCGTCGACTAACATCCACTGAAGCCAATTGAGGTCGACTGTCACTTTGTGTTGATTGAAAATTTTCAAAGTCTATCTTCCTAAGTTGAAGTCGAATTTCAACATTTCTCATATATTTGAGTGAGTTTGCATCTAACTTTGTCAGATATAGGCGATTGAGATCCATTGAAGCCCATTGAGGTCAACTGTCACTTTGTGTTGATTGAAAATTTTCAAAGTCTATCTTCCTAATTTGAAGTCGAATTTCAACATTTCTCATATATTTGAGTGAGTTTGCATCTAACTTTGTCAGATATCGTCGATTAACATCCATTGAAGCCCATTGAGGTCGACTGTCACTTTGTGTTGATTGAAAATTTTCAAAGTCTATCTTCCTAATTTGAAGTCGAATTTCAACATTTCTCATATATTTTTGTGAGTTTGCATCTAACTTTTTCAGATATCGTCGATTAACATCCAGTGAAGCCCATTGAGGTCGATTGTCAATTTGTGTTGATTGAAAATTTTCAAAGTCTATCTTCCTAATTTGAAGTCGAATTTCAACAGTTCTCATATATTTGAGTGAGTTTGCATCTAACTTCGTCAGATATCGTCGATTAACTTCCATTGAAGCCCATTGAGGTCAACTGTCACTTTGTGTTGATTGAAAATTTTCAAAGTCTATCTTCCTAATTTGAAGTCGAATTTCAACATTTCTTATATATTTGAGAGAGTTTGCATCTAACTTTGTCAGATATCGTCGATTTACTTCCATTGAAGCCCATTTAGGTCAACTGTCACTTTGTGTTGATTGAAAATTTTCATAGGCTATCTTCCTAATTTGAAGTCGAATTTCAACAGTTCTCATATATTTGAGTGAGTTTGCATCTAACTTTGTCAGATATAGGCGATTAAGATCCATTGAAGCCCATTGAGGTCAACTGTCACTTTGTGTTGATCGAAAATTTTCGAAGTCTATCTTCCTAATTTGAAGTCGAATTTCAACATTTCTTATATATTTGAGTGAGTTCGCATCTAACTTTGTCAGATATCGTCGATTAACATCCATTGAAGTCCATTGAGGTCGATTGTCACTTTGTGTTGATTAAAAATTTTCAAAGTCTATCTTCCTAATTTGAAGTCGAATTTCAACATTTCTTATATATTTGAGTGAGTTCGCATCTAACTTTGTCAGATATCGTCGATTAACATCCATTGAAGTCCATTGAGGTCGATTGTCACTTTGTGTTGATTAAAAATTTTCAAAGTCTATCTTCCTAATTTGAAGTCTATTTCCAACATTTCTCATATATTGGAGTGAGTATGCATCTAACTTTGTCAGATATAGGCGATTAACATCCATTGAAGCCCATTGAGGTCAACTGTCACTTTGTGTTGATTGAAAATTTTCGAAGTCTATCTTCCTAATTTGAAGTCGAATTTCAACATTTCTTATATATTTGAGTGAGTTCGCATCCAACTTTGTCAGATATCGTCGATTAACATGCATTGAAGTCCATTGAGGTCGATTGTCACTTTGTGTTGATTAAAAATTTTCAAAGTCTATCTTCCTAATTTGAAGTCGAATTTCAACATTTCTCATATATTTGAGTGAGTTCGCATCTAACTTTGTCAGATATCGTCGATTAACATCCACTGAAGCCCATTGAGGTCGACTGTCACTTTGTGTTGATTGAAAATTTTTAAAGTCTATCTTCCTAATTTGAAGTCTATTTCCAACATTTCTCATATATTGGAGTGAGTTTGCATCTAACTTTGTCAGATATAGGCGATTAACATCCATTGAAGCCCATTGAGGTCAACTGTCACTTTGTGTTGATTGAAAATTTTCGAAGTCTATCTTCCTAATTTGAAGTCGAATTTCAACATTTCTTATATATTTGAGAGAGTTTGCATCTAACTTTGTCAGATATCGTCGATTAACATCCACTGAAGCCAATTGAGATCGACTGTCACTTTGTGTTGATTGAAAATTTTCAAAGTCTATCTTCCTAATTTGAAGTCGAATTTCAACATTTCTTATATATTTGAGAGAGTTTGCATCTAACTTTGTCAGATATAGGCGATTAACATCCATTGAAGCCCATTGAGGTCGACTGTCACTTTGTGTTGATTGAAAATTTTCAAAGTCTACCTCCCTAATTTGAAGTCGAATTTCAACCTTTCTTATATATTTGAGTGAGTTTGCATCTAACTCTGTCAGATATCGTCGATTAACATCCACTGAAGCCAAATGAGGTCGACTGTCACTTTGAGTTGATTGAAAATTTTCTAAGTCTATTTTCCTAATTTGAAGTCGAATTTCAACATTTCTTATATATTTGAGAGAGTTTGCATCTAACTTTGTCAGATATCGTCGATTAACTTCCATTGAAGCCCATTTAGGTCAACTGTCACTTTGTGTTGATTGAAAATTTTCATAGTCTATCTTCCTAATTTGAAGTCGAATTTCAACATTTCTCATATATTTGAGTGAGTTCGCATCTAACTTTGTCAGATATCGTCGATTAACTTCCATTGAAGCCCATTGAGGTCAACTGTCACTTTGTGTTGATTGAAAATTTTCAAAGTCTATCTTCCTAAGTTGAAGTCGAATTTCAACATTTCTCATATATTTGGGTGAGTTTGCATCTAACTTTGTCAGATATTTGCGATTAATATCCATTGAAGCCCATTGAGGTCGACTGTCACTTTGTGTTGATTGAAAATTTTCAAAGTCTATCTTCCTAATTTGAAGACGAATTTCAACATTTCTCATATATTTGCGTGAGTTTGCATCTAACTTTGTCAGATATCGTCGATTAACATCCATTGAAGCCCATTGAGGTCGACTGTCACTTTGTGTTGATTGAAAATTTTCAAAGTCTATCTTCCTAATTTGAAGTCAAATTTCAACATTTCTCATATATTTGAGAGAGTTTGCATCTAACTCTGTCAGATATCGTCGATTAACATCCACTGAAGCCAATTGAGGTCGACTGTCACTTTGTGTTGATTGAAAATTTTTAAAGTCTATCTTCCTAATTTGAAGTCTATTTCCAACATTTCTCATATATTGGAGTGAGTTTGCATCTAACTTTGTCAGATATCGTCGATTAACATCCATTGAAGCCCATTGAGGTCGACTGTCACTTTGTGTTGATTGAAAATTTTCAAAGTCTATCTTCCTAATTTGAAGTCGAATTTCAACATTTCTTATATATTTGAGAGAGTTTGCATCTAACTTTGTCAGATATCGTCGATTAACATCCACTGAAGCCAATTGAGATCGACTGTCACTTTGTGTTGATTGAAAATTTTCAAAGTCTATCTTCCTAATTTGAAGTCGAATTTCAACATTTCTTATATATTTGAGAGAGTTTGCATCTAACTTTGTCAGATATAGGCGATTAACATCCATTGAAGCCCATTGAGGTCGACTGTCACTTTGTGTTGATTGAAAATTTTCAAAGTCTACCTCCCTAATTTGAAGTCGAATTTCAACCTTTCTTATATATTTGAGTGAGTTTGCATCTAACTCTGTCAGATATCGTCGATTAACATCCACTGAAGCCAAATGAGGTCGACTGTCACTTTGAGTTGATTGAAAATTTTCTAAGTCTATTTTCCTAATTTGAAGTCGAATTTCAACATTTCTTATATATTTGACAGAGTTTGCATCTAACTTTGTCAGATATCGTCGATTAACTTCCATTGAAGCCCATTTAGGTCAACTGTCACTTTGTGTTGATTGAAAATTTTCATAGTCTATCTTCCTAATTTGAAGTCGAATTTCAACATTTCTCATATATTTGAGTGAGTTTGCATCTAACTTTGTCAGATATCGTCGATTAACTTCCATTGAAGCCCATTGAGGTCAACTGTCACTTTGTGTTGATTGAAAATTTTCAAAGTCTATCTTCCTAAGTTGAAGTCGAATTTCAACATTTCTCATATATTTGGGTGAGTTTGCATCTAACTTTGTCAGATATTTGCGATTAATATCCATTGAAGCCCATTGAGGTCGACTGTCACTTTGTGTTGATTGAAAATTTTCAAAGTCTATCTTCCTAATTTGAAGACGAATTTCAACATTTCTCATATATTTGCGTGAGTTTGCATCTAACTTTGTCAGATATCGTCGATTAACATCCATTGAAGCCCATTGAGGTCGACTGTCACTTTGTGTTGATTGAAAATTTTCAAAGTCTATCTTCCTAATTTGAAGTCAAATTTCAACATTTCTCATATATTTGAGAGAGTTTGCATCTAACTCTGTCAGATATCGTCGATTAACATCCACTGAAGCCAATTGAGGTCGACTGTCACTTTGTGTTGATTGAAAATTTTCAAAGTCTATCTTCCTAAGTTGAAGTCGAATTTCAACATTTCTCATATATTTGAGTGAGTTTGCATCTAACTTTGTCAGATATAGGCGATTGAGATCCATTGAAGCCCATTGAGGTCAACTGTCACTTTGTGTTGATTGAAAATTTTCAAAGTCTATCTTCCTAATTTGAAGTCGAATTTCAACATTTCTCATATATTTGAGTGAGTTTGCATCTAACTTTGTCAGATATCGTCGATTAACATCCATTGAAGCCCATTGAGGTCGACTGTCACTTTGTGTTGATTGAAAATTTTCAAAGTCTATCTTCCTAATTTGAAGTCGAATTTCAACATTTCTCATATATTTTAGTGAGTTTGCATCTAACTTTTTCAGATATCGTCGATTAACATCCAGTGAAGCCCATTGAGGTCGATTGTCAATTTGTGTTGATTGAAAATTTTCAAAGTCTATCTTCCTAATTTGAAGTCGAATTTCAACAGTTCTCATATATTTGAGTGAGTTTGCATCTAACTTCGTCAGATATCGTCGATTAACTTCCATTGAAGCCCATTGAGGTCAACTGTCACTTTGTGTTGATTGAAAATTTTCAAAGTCTATCTTCCTAATTTGAAGTCGAATTTCAACATTTCTCATATATTTGAGAGAGTTTGCATCTAACTTTGTCAGATATCGTCGATTTACTTCCATTGAAGCCCATTTAGGTCAACTGTCACTTTGTGTTGATTGAAAATTTTCATAGGCTATCTTCCTAATTTGAAGTCGAATTTCAACATTTCTCATATATTTGAGTGAGTTTGCATCTAACTTTGTCAGATATAGGCGATTAAGATCCATTGAAGCCCATTGAGGTCAACTGTCACTTTGTGTTGATTGAAAATTTTCGAAGTCTATCTTCCTAATTTGAAGTCGAATTTCAACATTTCTTATATATTTGAGTGAGTTCGCATCTAACTTTGTCAGATATCGTCGATTAACATCCATTGAAGTCCATTGAGGTCGATTGTCACTTTGTGTTGATTAAAAATTTTCAAAGTCTATCTTCCTAATTTGAAGTCGAATTTCAACATTTCTTATATATTTGAGTGAGTTCGCATCTAACTTTGTCAGATATCGTCGATTAACATCCATTGAAGTCCATTGAGGTCGATTGTCACTTTGTGTTGATTAAAAATTTTCAAAGTCTATCTTCCTAATTTGAAGTCTATTTCCAACATTTCTCATATATTGGAGTGAGTATGCATCTAACTTTGTCAGATATAGGCGATTAACATCCATTGAAGCCCATTGAGGTCAACTGTCACTTTGTGTTGATTGAAAATTTTCGAAGTCTATCTTCCTAATTTGAAGTCGAATTTCAACATTTCTTATATATTTGAGTGAGTTCGCATCCAACTTTGTCAGATATCGTCGATTAACATGCATTGAAGTCCATTGAGGTCGATTGTCACTTTGTGTTGATTAAAAATTTTCAAAGTCTATCTTCCTAATTTGAAGTCGAATTTCAACATTTCTCATATATTTGAGTGAGTTCGCATCTAACTTTGTCAGATATCGTCGATTAACATCCACTGAAGCCCATTGAGGTCGACTGTCACTTTGTGTTGATTGAAAATTTTTAAAGTCTATCTTCCTAATTTGAAGTCTATTTCCAACATTTCTCATATATTGGAGTGAGTTTGCATCTAACTTTGTCAGATATAGGCGATTAACATCCATTGAAGCCCATTGAGATCGACTGTCACTTTGTGTTGATTGAAAATTTTCAAAGTCTATCTTCCTAATTTGAAGTCGAATTTCAACATTTCTTATATATTTGAGAGAGTTTGCATCTAACTTTGTCAGATATAGGCGATTAACATCCATTGAAGCCCATTGAGGTCGACTGTCACTTTGTGTTGATTGAAAATTTTCAAAGTCTATCTTCCTAATTTGAAGACGAATTTCAACATTTCTCATATATTTGAGTGAGTTTGCATCTAACTTTGTCAGATATACGCGATTAACATCCATTGAAGCCCATTGAGGTCAACTGTCACTTTGTGTTGATTGAAAATTTTCAAAGTCTATTTTCCTAATTTGAAGTCGAATTTCAACATTTCTTATATATTTGAGAGAGTTTGCATCTAACTTTGTCAGATATCGTCGATTAACTTCCATTGAAGCCCATTTAGGTCAACTGTCACTTTGTGTGCTGATTGAAAATTTTCATAGTCTATCTTCCTAATTTGAAGTCGAATTTAAACATTTCTCATATATTTGAGTGAGTTTGCATCTAACTTTGTCAGATATCGTCGATTAACTTCCATTGAAGCCCATTGAGGTCAACTGTCACTTTGTGTTGATTGAAAATTTTCAAAGTCTATCTTCCTAATTTGAAGTCTATTTCCAACATTTCTCATATATTGGAGTGAGTATGCATCTAACTTTGTCAGATATAGGCGATTAACATCCATTGAAGCCCATTGAGGTCAACTGTCACTTTGTGTTGATTGAAAATTTTCGAAGTCTATCTTCCTAATTTGAAGTCGAATTTCAACATTTCTTATATATTTGAGTGAGTTCGCATCCAACTTTGTCAGATATCGTCGATTAACATGCATTGAAGTCCATTGAGGTCGATTGTCACTTTGTGTTGATTAAAAATTTTCAAAGTCTATCTTCCTAATTTGAAGTCGAATTTCAACATTTCTCATATATTTGAGTGAGTTCGCATCTAACTTTGTCAGATATCGTCGATTAACATCCACTGAAGCCGATTGAGGTCGACTGTCACTTTGTGTTGATTGAAAATTTTTAAAGTCTATCTTCCTAATTTGAAGTCTATTTCCAACATTTCTCATATATTGGAGTGAGTTTGCATCTAACTTTGTCAGATATAGGCGATTAACATCCATTGAAGCCCATTGAGGTCAACTGTCACTTTGTGTTGATTGAAAATTTTCAAAGTCTATCTTCCTAATTTGAAGTCGAATTTCAACATTTCTTATATATTTGAGAGAGTTTGCATCTAACTTTGTCAGATATCGTCGATTTACTTCCATTGAAGCCCATTTAGGTCAACTGTCACTTTGTGTTGATTGAAAATTTTCATAGGCTATCTTCCTAATTTGAAGTCGAATTTCAACATTTCTCATATATTTGAGTGAGTTTGCATCTAACTTTGTCAGATATAGGCGATTAAGATCCATTGAAGCCCATTGAGGTCAACTGTCACTTTGTGTTGATTGAAAATTTTCGAAGTCTATCTTCCTAATTTGAAGTCGAATTTCAACATTTCTTATATATTTGAGTGAGTTCGCATCTAACTTTGTCAGATATCGTCGATTAACATCCATTGAAGTCCATTGAGGTCGATTGTCACTTTGTGTTGATTAAAAATTTTCAAAGTCTATCTTCCTAATTTGAAGTCGAATTTCAACATTTCTCATATATTTGAGTGAGTTCGCATCTAACTTTGTCAGATATCGTCGATTAACATCCACTGAAGCCCATTGAGGTCGACTGTCACTTTGTGTTGATTGAAAATTTTTAAAGTCTATCTTCCTAATTTGAAGTCGAATTTCAACATTTCTTATATATTTGAGAGAGTTTGCATCTAACTTTGTCAGATATCGTCGATTAACATCCACTGAAGCCAATTGAGATCGACTGTCACTTTGTGTTGATTGAAAATTTTCAAAGTCTATCTTCCTAATTTGAAGTCGAATTTCAACATTTCTTATATATTTGAGAGAGTTTGCATCTAACTTTGTCAGATATAGGCGATTAACATCCATTGAAGCCCATTGAGGTCGACTGTCACTTTGTGTTGATTGAAAATTTTCAAAGTCTATCTTCCTAATTTGAAGTCGAATTTCAACCTTCCTTATATATTTGAGTGAGTTTGCATCTAACTTTGTCAGATATACGCGATTAACATCCATTGAAGCCCATTGAGGTCAACTGTCACTTTGTGTTGATTGAAAATTTTCAAAGTCTATTTTCCTAATTTGAAGTCGAATTTCAACATTTCTTATATATTTGAGAGAGTTTGCATCTAACTTTGTCAGATATCGTCGATTAACTTCCATTGAAGCCCATTTAGGTCAACTGTCACTTTGTGTGTTGATTGAAAATTTTCATAGTCTATCTTCCTAATTTGAAGTCGAATTTCAACATTTCTCATATATTTGAGTGAGTTTGCATCTAACTTTGTCAGATATCGTCGATTAACTTCCATTGAAGCCCATTGAGGTCAACTGTCACTTTGTGTTGATTGAAAATTTTCAAAGTCTATCTTCCTAATTTGAAGACGAATTTCAACATTTCTCATATATTTGCCTGAGTTTGCATCTAACTTTGTCAGATATCGTCGATTAACATCCATTGAAGCCCATTGAGGTCGACTGTCACTTTGTGTTGATTAAAAATTTTCAAAGTCTATCTTCCTAATTTGAAGTCGAATTTCAACATTTCTCATATATTTGAGTGAGTTCGCATCTAACTTTGTCAGATATCGTCGATTAACATCCACTGAAGCCGATTGAGGTCGACTGTCACTTTGTGTTGATTGAAAATTTTTAAAGTCTATCTTCCTAATTTGAAGTCTATTTCCAACATTTCTCATATATTGGAGTGAGTTTGCATCTAACTTTGTCAGATATAGGCGATTAACATCCATTGAAGCCCATTGAGGTCAACTGTCACTTTGTGTTGATTGAAAATTTTCAAAGTCTATCTTCCTAATTTGAAGTCGAATTTCAACATTTCTTATATATTTGAGAGAGTTTGCATCTAACTTTGTCAGATATCGTCGATTTACTTCCATTGAAGCCCATTTAGGTCAACTGTCACTTTGTGTTGATTGAAAATTTTCATAGGCTATCTTCCTAATTTGAAGTCGAATTTCAACATTTCTCATATATTTGAGTGAGTTTGCATCTAACTTTGTCAGATATAGGCGATTAAGATCCATTGAAGCCCATTGAGGTCAACTGTCACTTTGTGTTGATTGAAAATTTTCGAAGTCTATCTTCCTAATTTGAAGTCGAATTTCAACATTTCTTATATATTTGAGTGAGTTCGCATCTAACTTTGTCAGATATCGTCGATTAACATCCATTGAAGTCCATTGAGGTCGATTGTCACTTTGTGTTGATTAAAAATTTTCAAAGTCTATCTTCCTAATTTGAAGTCGAATTTCAACATTTCTCATATATTTGAGTGAGTTCGCATCTAACTTTGTCAGATATCGTCGATTAACATCCACTGAAGCCCATTGAGGTCGACTGTCACTTTGTGTTGATTGAAAATTTTTAAAGTCTATCTTCCTAATTTGAAGTCGAATTTCAACATTTCTTATATATTTGAGAGAGTTTGCATCTAACTTTGTCAGATATCGTCGATTAACATCCACTGAAGCCAATTGAGATCGACTGTCACTTTGTGTTGATTGAAAATTTTCAAAGTCTATCTTCCTAATTTGAAGTCGAATTTCAACATTTCTTATATATTTGAGAGAGTTTGCATCTAACTTTGTCAGATATAGGCGATTAACATCCATTGAAGCCCATTGAGGTCGACTGTCACTTTGTGTTGATTGAAAATTTTCAAAGTCTATCTTCCTAATTTGAAGTCGAATTTCAACCTTCCTTATATATTTGAGTGAGTTTGCATCTAACTTTGTCAGATATACGCGATTAACATCCATTGAAGCCCATTGAGGTCAACTGTCACTTTGTGTTGATTGAAAATTTTCAAAGTCTATTTTCCTAATTTGAAGTCGAATTTCAACATTTCTTATATATTTGAGAGAGTTTGCATCTAACTTTGTCAGATATCGTCGATTAACTTCCATTGAAGCCCATTTAGGTCAACTGTCACTTTGTGTGTTGATTGAAAATTTTCATAGTCTATCTTCCTAATTTGAAGTCGAATTTCAACATTTCTCATATATTTGAGTGAGTTTGCATCTAACTTTGTCAGATATCGTCGATTAACTTCCATTGAAGCCCATTGAGGTCAACTGTCACTTTGTGTTGATTGAAAATTTTCAAAGTCTATCTTCCTAATTTGAAGACGAATTTCAACATTTCTCATATATTTGCCTGAGTTTGCATCTAACTTTGTCAGATATCGTCGATTAACATCCATTGAAGCCCATTGAGGTCGACTGTCACTTTGTGTTGATTGAAAATTTTCAAAGTCTATCTTCCTAATTTGAAGTCAAATTTCAACATTTCTCATATATTTGAGAGAGTTTGCATCTAACTCTGTCAGATATCGTCGATTAACATCCACTGAAGCCAATTGAGGTCGACTGTCACTTTGTGTTGATTGAAAATTTTCAAAGTCTATCTTCCTAATTTGAAGACGAATTTCAACATTTCTCATATATTTGAGTGAGTTTGCATCTAACTTTGTCAGATATACGCGATTAACATCCATTGAAGCCCATTGAGGTCAACTGTCACTTTGTGTTGATTGAAAATTTTCAAAGTCTATCTTCCTAATTTGAAGTCGAATTTCAACATTTCTTATATATTTGAGAGAGTTTGCATCTAACTTTGTCAGATATCGTCGATTAACATCCACTGAAGCCAATTGAGATCGACTGTCACTTTGTGTTGATTGAAAATTTTCAAAGTCTATCTTCCTAATTTGAAGTCGAATTTCAACATTTCTTATATATTTGAGAGAGTTTGCATCTAACTTTGTCAGATATAGGCGATTAACATCCATTGAAGCCCATTGAGGTCGACTGTCACTTTGTGTTGATTGAAAATTTTCAAAGTCTATTTTCCTAATTTGAAGTCGAATTTCAACATTTCTCATATATTTGCCTGAGTTTGCATCTAACTTTGTCAGATATAGGCGATTAATATCCGTTGAAGCCCATTGAGGTCGACTGTCACTTTGTGTTGATTGAAAATTTTCAAAGTCTATCTTCCTAATTTGAAGACGAATTTCAACATTTCTCATATATTTGCCTGAGTTTGCATCTAACTTTGTCAGATATCGTCGATTAACATCCATTGAAGCCCATTGAGGTCGACTGTCACTTTGTGTTGATTGAAAATTTTCAAAGTCTATCTTCCTAATTTGAAGTCAAATTTCAACATTTCTCATATATTTGAGAGAGTTTGCATCTAACTCTGTCAGATATCGTCGATTAACATCCACTGAAGCCAATTGAGGTCGACTGTCACTTTGTGTTGATTGAAAATTTTCAAAGTCTATCTTCCTAATTTGAAGACGAATTTCAACATTTCTCATATATTTGAGTGAGTTTGCATCTAACTTTGTCAGATATACGCGATTAACATCCATTGAAGCCCATTGAGGTCAACTGTCACTTTGTGTTGATTGAAAATTTTCAAAGTCTATCTTCCTAATTTGAAGTCGAATTTCAACATTTCTTATATATTTGAGAGAGTTTGCATCTAACTTTGTCAGATATCGTCGATTAACATCCACTGAAGCCAATTGAGATCGACTGTCACTTTGTGTTGATTGAAAATTTTCAAAGTCTATCTTCCTAATTTGAAGTCGAATTTCAACATTTCTTATATATTTGAGAGAGTTTGCATCTAACTTTGTCAGATATAGGCGATTAACATCCATTGAAGCCCATTGAGGTCGACTGTCACTTTGTGTTGATTGAAAATTTTCAAAGTCTATTTTCCTAATTTGAAGTCGAATTTCAACATTTCTTATATATTTGAGAGAGTTTGCATCTAACTTTGTCAGATATCGTCGATTAACATCCACTGAAGCCAATTGAGATCGACTGTCACTTTGTGTTGATTGAAAATTTTCAAAGTCTATCTTCCTAATTTGAAGTCGAATTCCAACATTTCTTATATATTTGAGAGAGTTTGCATCTAACTTTGTCAGATATAGGTGATTAACATCCATTGAAGCCCATTGAGGTCGACTGTCACTTTGTGTTGATTGAAAATTTTCAAAGTCTATCTTCCTAATTTGAAGTCGAATTTCAACATTTCTCATATATTTGAGTGAGTTCGCATCTAACTTCGTCAGATATCGTCGATTAACATCCACTGAAGCCCATTGAGGTCAACTGTCACTTTGTGTTGATTGAAAATTTTCAAAGTCTATTTTCCTAATTTGAAGTCGAATTTCAACATTTCTTATATATTTGAGAGAGTTTGCATCTAACTTTGTCAGATATCGTCGATTAACTTCCATTGAAGCCCATTTAGGTCAACTGTCACTTTGTGTGTTGATTGAAAATTTTCAAAGTCTATCTTCCAAATTTGAAGTCGAATTTCAACATTTCTCATATATTTGAGTGAGTTTGCATCTAACTTTGTCAGATATAGGCGATTAACATCCATTGAAGCCCATTGAGGTCGACTGTCACTTTGTGTTGATTGAAAATTTTCAAAGTCTATCTTCCTAATTTGAAGTCGAATTTCAACATTTCTTATATATTTGAGAGAGTTTGCATCTAACTTTGTCAGATATCGTCGATTAACATCCACTGAAGCCAATTGAGATCGACTGTCACTTTGTGTTGATTGAAAATTTTCAAAGTCTATTTTCCTAATTTGAAGTCGAATTTCAACATTTCTTATATATTTGAGAGACTTTGCATCTAACTTTGTCAGATATCGTCGATTAACTTCCATTGAAGCCCATTTAGGTCAACTGTCACTTTGTGTTGATTGAAAATTTTCATAGTCTATCTTCCTAATTTGAAGTCGAATTTCAACATTTCTCATATATTTGAGTGAGTTTGCATCTAACTTTGTCAGATATCGTCGATTAACTTCCATTGAAGCCCATTGAGGTCAACTGTCACTTTGTGTTGATTGAAAATTTTCAAAGTCTATCCTCCTAAGTTGAAGTCGAATTTCAACATTTCTCATATATTTGGGTGAGTTTGCATCTAACTTTGTCAGATATAGGCGATTAATATCCATTGAAGCCCATTGAGGTCGACTGTCACTTTGTGTTGATTGAAAATTTTCAAAGTCTATCTTCCTAATTTGAAGACGAATTTCAACATTTCTCATATATTTGCGTGAGTTTGCATCTAACTTTGTCAGATATCGTCGATTAACATCCATTGAAGCCCATTGAGGTCGACTGTCACTTTGTGTTGATTGAAAATTTTCACAGTCTATCTTCCTAATTTGAAGTCAAATTTCAACATTTCTCATATATTTGAGAGAGTTTGCATCTAACTCTGTCAGATATCGTCGATTAACATCCACTGAAGCCAATTGAGGTCGACTGTCACTTTGTGTTGATTGAAAATTTTCAAAGTCTATCTTCCTAAGTTGAAGTCGAATTTCAACATTTCTCATATATTTGAGTGAGTTTGCATCTAACTTTGTCAGATATAGGCGATTGAGATCCATTGAAGCCCATTGAGGTCAACTGTCACTTTGTGTTGATTGAAAATTTTCAAAGTCTATCTTCCAAATTTGAAGTCGAATTTCAACATTTCTCATATATTTGAGTGAGTTTGCATCTAACTTTGTCAGATATAGGCGATTAACATCCATTGAAGCCCATTGAGGTCGACTGTCACTTTGTGTTGATTGAAAATTTTTAAAGTCTATCTTCCTAATTTGAAGTCTATTTCCAACATTTCTCATATATTGGAGTGAGTTTGCATCTAACTTTGTCAGATATAGGCGATTAACATCCATTGAAGCCCATTGAGGTCAACTGTCACTTTGTGTTGATTGAAAATTTTCGAAGTCTATCTTCCTAATTTGAAGTCGAATTTCAACATTTCTTATATATTCGAGTGAGTTCGCATCCAACTTTGTCAGATATCGTCGATTAACATCCATTGAAGTCCATTGAGGTCGATTGTCACTTTGTGTTGATTAAAAATTTTCAAAGTCTATCTTCCTAATTTGAAGTCGAATTTCAACATTTCTCATATATTTGAGTGAGTTCGCATCTAACTTTGTCAGATATCGTCGATTAACATCCACTGAAGCCCATTGAGGTCGACTGTCACTTTGTGTTGATTGAAAATTTTCAAAGTCTATCTTCCTAATTTGAAGACGAATTTCAACATTTCTCATATATTTGAGTGAGTTTGCATCTAACTTTGTCAGATATACGCGATTAACATCCATTGAAGCCCATTGAGGTCAACTGTCACTTTGTGTTGATTGAAAATTTTCAAAGTCTATCTTCCTAATTTGAAGTCGAATTTCAACATTTCTTATATATTTGAGAGAGTTTGCATCTAACTTTGTCAGATATCGTCGATTAACATCCACTGAAGCCAATTGAGATCGACTGTCACTTTGTGTTGATTGAAAATTTTCAAAGTCTATCTTCCTAATTTGAAGTCGAATTTCAACATTTCTTATATATTTGAGAGAGTTTGCATCTAACTTTGTCAGATATCGTCGATTAACATCCATTGAAGCCCATTGAGGTCGACTATCACTTTGTGTTGATTGAAAATTTTCAAAGTCTATCTTCCTAATTTGAAGACGAATTTCAACATTTCTCATATATTTGAGTGAGTTTGCATCTAACTTTGTCAGATATACGCGATTAACATCCATTGAAGCCCATTGAGGTCAACTGTCACTTTGTGTTGATTGAAAATTTTCAAAGTCTATCTTCCTAATTTGAAGTCGAATTTCAACATTTCTTATATATTTGAGAGAGTTTGCATCTAACTTTGTCAGATTAACATCCACTGAAGCCAATTGAGATCGACTGTCACTTTGTGTTGATTGAAAATATTCAAAGTCTATCTTCCTTATTTGAAGTCGAATTTCAACATTTCTTATATATTTGAGAGAGTTTGCATCTAACTTTGTCAGATATAGGCGATTAACATCCATTGAAGCCCATTGAGGTCGACTGTCACTTTGTGTTGATTGAAAATTTTCAAAGTCTATCTTCCTAATTTGAAGTCGAATTTCAACCTTTCTTATATATTTGAGTGAGTTTGCATCTAACTTTGTCAGATATCGTCAATTAACATCCATTGAAGCCCATTGAGGTCGACTGTCACTTTGTGTTGATTGAAAATTTTCAAAGTCTATCTTCCTTATTTGAAGTCGAATTTCAACATTTCTTATATATTTGAGAGAGTTTGCATCTAACTTTGTCAGATATAGGCGATTAACATCCATTGAAGCCCATTGAGGTCGACTGTCACTTTGTGTTGATTGAAAATTTTCAAAGTCTATCTTCCTAATTTGAAGTCGAATTTCAACCTTTCTTATATATTTGAGTGAGTTTGCATCTAACTTTGTCAGATATCGTCAATTAACATCCATTGAAGCCCATTGAGGTCGACTGTCACTTTGTGTTGATTGAAAATTTTCAAAGTCTATCTTCCTTATTTGAAGTCGAATTTCAACATTTCTTATATATTTGAGAGAGTTTGCATCTAACTTTGTCAGATATAGGCGATTAACATCCATTGAAGCCCATTGAGGTCGACTGTCACTTTGTGTTGATTGAAAATTTTCAAAGTCTATCTTCCTAATTTGAAGTCGAATTTCAACATTTCTTATATATTTGAGAGAGTTTGCATCTAACTTTGTCAGATATCGTCGATTAACATCCACTGAAGCCAATTGAGATCGACTGTCACTTTGTGTTGATTGAAAATATTCAAAGTCTATCTTCCTTATTTGAAGTCGAATTTCAACATTTCTTATATATTTGAGAGAGTTTGCATCTAACTTTGTCAGATATAGGCGATTAACATCCATTGAAGCCCATTGAGGTCGACTGTCACTTTGTGTTGATTGAAAATTTTCAAAGTCTATCTTCCTAATTTGAAGTCGAATTTCAACCTTTCTTATATATTTGAGTGAGTTTGCATCTAACTTTGTCAGATATCGTCAATTAACATCCATTGAAGCCCATTGAGGTCGACTGTCACTTTGTGTTGATTGAAAATTTTCAAAGTCTATCTTCCTAATTTGAAGTCGAATTTCAACATTTCTCATATATTTGAGTGAGTTCGCATCTAACTTTGTCAGATATCGTCGATTAACATCCACTGAAGCCCATTGAGGTCGACTGTCACTTTGTGTTGATTGAAAATTTTCAAAGTCTATCTTCCTAATTTGAAGACGAATTTCAACATTTCTCATATATTTGAGTGAGTTTGCATCTAACTTTGTCAGATATACGCGATTAACATCCATTGAAGCCCATTGAGGTCAACTGTCACTTTGTGTTGATTGAAAATTTTCAAAGTCTATCCTCCTAATTTGAAGTCGAATTTCAACATTTCTTATATATTTGAGAGAGTTTGCATCTAACTTTGTCAGATATCGTCGATTAACATCCACTGAAGCCAATTGAGATCGACTGTCACTTTGTGTTGATTGAAAATTTTCAAAGTCTATCTTCCTAATTTGAAGTCGAATTTCAACATTTCTTATATATTTGAGAGAGTTTGCATCTAACTTTGTCAGATATAGGCGATTAACATCCATTGAAGCCCATTGAGGTCGACTGTCACTTTGTGTTGATTGAAAATTTTCAAAGTCTATCTTCCTAATTTGAAGTCGAATTTCAACCTTTCTTATATATTTGAGTGAGTTTGCATCTAACTTTGTCAGATATCGTCAATTAACATCCATTGAAGCCCATTGAGGTCGACTGTCACTTTGTGTTGATTGAAAATTTTCAAAGTCTATCTTCCTAATTTAAAGTCGAATTTCAACATTTCTTATATATTTGAGTGAGTTCGCATCTAACTTTGTCAGATATCGTCGATTAACATCCATTGAAGTCCATTGAGGTCGATTGTCACTTTGTGTTGATTAAAAATTTTCAAAGTCTATCTTCCTAATTTGAGGTCGAATTTCAACATTTCTCATATATTTGAGTGAGTTTGCATCTAACTTTGTCAGATATAGGCGATTAACATCCATTGAAGCCCATTGAGGTCGACTGTCACTTTGTGTTGATTGAAAATTTTTAAAGTCTATCTTCCTAATTTGAAGTCTATTTCCAACATTTCTCATATATTGGAGTGAGTTTGCATCTAACTTTGTCAGATATAGGCGACTAACATCCATTGAAGCCCATTGAGGTCAACTGTCACTTTGTGTTGATTGAAAATTTTCGAAGTCTATCTTCCTAATTTGAAGTCGAATTTCAACATTTCTTATATATTTGAGTGAGTTCGCATCCAACTTTGTCAGATATCGTCGATTAACATCCATTGAAGTCCATTGAGGTCGATTGTCACTTTGTGTTGATTAAAAATTTTCAAAGTCTATCTTCCTAATTTGAAGTCGAATTTCAACATTTCTCATATATTTGAGTGAGTTCGCATCTAACTTTGTCAGATATCGTCGATTAACATCCACTGAAGCCCATTGAGGTCGACTGTCACTTTGTGTTGATTGAAAATTTTCAAAGTCTATCTTCCTAATTTGAAGACGAATTTCAACATTTCTCATATATTTGAGTGAGTTTGCATCTAACTTTGTCAGATATACGCGATTAACATCCATTGAAGCCCATTGAGGTCAACTGTCACTTTGTGTTGATTGAAAATTTTCAAAGTCTATCTTCCTAATTTGAAGTCGAATTTCAACATTTCTTATATATTTGAGAGAGTTTGCATCTAACTTTGTCAGATATCGTCGATTAACATCCACTGAAGCCAATTGAGATCGACTGTCACTTTGTGTTGATTGAAAATTTTCAAAGTCTATCTTCCTAATTTGAAGTCGAATTTCAACATTTCTTATATATTTGAGAGAGTTTGCATCTAACTTTGTCAGATATAGGCGATTAACATCCATTGAAGCCCATTGAGGTCGACTGTCACTTTGTGTTGATTGAAAATTTTCAAAGTCTATCTTCCTAATTTGAAGTCGAATTTCAACCTTTCTTATATATTTGAGTGAGTTTGCATCTAACTTTGTCAGATATCGTCAATTAACATCCATTGAAGTCCATTGAGGTCGATTGTCACTTTGTGTTGATTAAAAATTTTCAAAGTCTATCTTCCTAATTTGAAGTCGAATTTCAACATTTCTCATATATTTGAGTGAGTTCGCATCTAACTTTGTCAGATATCGTCGATTAACATCCATTGAAGTCCATTGAGGTCGATTGTCACTTTGTGTTGATTAAAAATTTTCAAAGTCTATCTTCCTAATTTGAAGTCGAATTTCAACATTTCTCATATATTTGAGTGAGTTCGCATCTAACTTTGTCAGATATCGTCGATTAACATCCACTGAAGCCCATTGAGGTCGACTGTCACTTTGTGTTGATTGAAAATTTTCAAAGTCTATCTTCCTAATTTGAAGACGAATTTCAACATTTCTCATATATTTGAGTGAGTTTGCATCTAACTTTGTCAGATATACGCGATTAACATCCATTGAAGCCCATTGAGGTCAACTGTCACTTTGTGTTGATTGAAAATTTTCAAAGTCTATCTTCCTAATTTGAAGTCGAATTTCAACATTTCTTATATATTTGAGAGAGTTTGCATCTAACTTTGTCAGATATCGTCGATTAACATCCACTGAAGCCAATTGAGATCGACTGTCACTTTGTGTTGATTGAAAATTTTCAAAGTCTATCTTCCTAATTTGAAGTCGAATTTCAACATTTCTTATATATTTGAGAGAGTTTGCATCTAACTTTGTCAGATATAGGCGATTAACATCCATTGAAGCCCATTGAGGTCGACTGTCACTTTGTGTTGATTGAAAATTTTCAAAGTCTATCTTCCTAATTTGAAGTCGAATTTCAACCTTTCTTATATATTTGAGTGAGTTTGCATCTAACTTTGTCAGATATCGTCAATTAACATCCATTGAAGTCCATTGAGGTCGATTGTCACTTTGTGTTGATTAAAAATTTTCAAAGTCTATCTTCCTAATTTGAAGTCGAATTTCAACATTTCTCATATATTTGAGTGAGTTCGCATCTAACTTTGTCAGATATCGTCGATTAACATCCACTGAAGCCCATTGAGGTCGACTGTCACTTTGTGTTGATTGAAAATTTTCAAAGTCTATCTTCCTAATTTGAAGACGAATTTCAACATTTCTCATATATTTGAGTGAGTTTGCATCTAACTTTGTCAGATATACGCGATTCACATCCATTGAAGCCCATTGAGGTCAACTGTCACTTTGTGTTGATTGAAAATTTTCAAAGTCTATCTTCCTAATTTGAAGTCGAATTTCAACATTTCTTATATATTTGAGAGAGTTTGCATCTAACTTTGTCAGATATCGTCGATTAACATCCACTGAAGCCAATTGAGATCGACTGTCACTTTGTGTTGATTGAAAATTTTCAAAGTCTATCTTCCTAATTTGAAGACGAATTTCAACATTTCTCATATATTTGAGTGAGTTTGCATCTAACTTTGTCAGATATACGCGATTAACATCCATTGAAGCCCATTGAGGTCAACTGTCACTTTGTGTTGATTGAAAATTTTCAAAGTCTATCTTCCTAATTTGAAGTCGAATTTCAACATTTCTTATATATTTGAGAGAGTTTGCATCTAACTTTGTCAGATATCGTCGATTAACATCCACTGAAGCCAATTGAGATCGACTGTCACTTTGTGTTGATTGAAAATTTTCAAAGTCTATCTTCCTAATTTGAAGTCGAATTTCAACATTTCTTATATATTTGAGAGAGTTTGCATCTAACTTTGTCAGATATAGGCGATTAACATCCATTGAAGCCCATTGAGGTCGACTGTCACTTTGTGTTGATTGAAAATTTTCAAAGTCTATCTTCCTAATTTGAAGTCGAATTTCAACCTTTCTTATATATTTGAGTGAGTTTGCATCTAACTTTGTCAGATATCGTCAATTAACATCCATTGAAGCCCATTGAGGTCGACTGTCACTTTGTGTTGATTGAAAATTTTCAAAGTCTATCTTCCTAATTTGAAGTCGAATTTCAACATTTCTCATATATTTGAGTGAGTTCGCATCTAACTTTGTCAGATATCGTCGATTAACATCCATTGAAGTCCATTGAGGTCGATTGTCACTTTGTGTTGATTAAAAATTTTCAAAGTCTATCTTCCTAATTTGAAGTCGAATTTCAACATTTCTCATATATTTGAGTGAGTTCGCATCTAACTTTGTCAGATATCGTCGATTAACATCCATTGAAGTCCATTGAGGTCGATTGTCACTTTGTGTTGATTAAAAATTTTCAAAGTCTATCTTCCTAATTTGAAGTCGAATTTCAACATTTCTCATATATTTGAGTGAGTTTGCATCTAACTTTGTCAGATATAGGCGATTAACATCCATTGAAGCCCATTGAGGTCAACTGTCACTTTGTGTTGATTGAAAATTTTCGAAGTCTATCTTCCTAATTTGAAGTCGAATTTCAACATTTCTTATATATTTGAGTGAGTTCGCATCCAACTTTGTCAGATGTCGTCGATTAACATCCATTGAAGTCCATTGAGGTCGATTGTCACTTTGTGTTGATTAAAAATTTTCAAAGTCTATCTTCCTAATTTGAAGTCGAATTTCAACATTTCTCATATATTTGAGTGAGTTCGCATCTAACTTTGTCAGATATCGTCGATTAACATCCACTGAAGCCCATTGAGGTCGACTGTCACTTTGTGTTGATTGAAAATTTTCAAAGTCTATCTTCCTAATTTGAAGACGAATTTCAACATTTCTTATATATTTGAGAGAGTTTGCATCTAACTTTGTCAGATATCGTCGATTAACATCCACTGAAGCCAATTGAGATCGACTGTCACTTTGTGTTGATTGAAAATTTTCAAAGTCTATCTTCCTAATTTGAAGTCGAATTTCAACATTTCTTATATATTTGAGAGAGTTTGCATCTAACTTTGTCAGATATCGTCGATTAACATCCACTGAAGCCAATTGAGATCGACTGTCACTTTGTGTTGATTGAAAATTTTCAAAGTCTATCTTCCTAATTTGAAGTCGAATTTCAACATTCCTTATATATTTGAGAGAGTTTGCATCTAACTTTGTCAGATATAGGCGATTAACATCCATTGAAGCCCATTGAGGTCGACTGTCACTTTGTGTTGATTGAAAATTTTCAAAGTCTATCTTCCTAATTTGAAGTCGAATTTCAACATTTCTCATATATTTGAGTGAGTTCGCATCTAACTTTGTCAGATATCGTCGATTAACATCCACTGAAGCCCATTGAGGTCGACTGTCACTTTGTGTTGATTGAAAATTTTCAAAGTCTATCTTCCTAATTTGAAGTCGAATTTCAACATTTCTTATATATTTGAGAGAGTTTGCATCTAACTTTGTCAGATATCGTCGATTAACATCCACTGAAGCCAATTGAGATCGACTGTCACTTTGTGTTGATTGAAAATTTTCAAAGTCTATCTTCCTAATTTGAAGTCGAATTTCAACATTTCTTATATATTTGAGAGAGTTTGCATCTAACTTTGTCAGATATCGTCGATTAACATCCACTGAAGCCAATTGAGATCGACTGTCACTTTGTGTTGATTGAAAATTTTCAAAGTCTATCTTCCTAATTTGAAGTCGAATTTCAACATTCCTTATATATTTGAGAGAGTTTGCATCTAACTTTGTCAGATATAGGCGATTAACATCCATTGAAGCCCATTGAGGTCGACTGTCACTTTGTGTTGATTGAAAATTTTCAAAGTCTATCTTCCTAATTTGAAGTCGAATTTCAACATTTCTCATATATTTGAGTGAGTTCGCATCTAACTTTGTCAGATATCGTCGATTAACATCCACTGAAGCCCATTGAGGTCGACTGTCACTTTGTGTTGATTGAAAATTTTCAAAGTCTATCTTCCTAATTTGAAGACGAATTTCAACATTTCTCATATATTTGAGAGAGTTTGCATCTAACTTTGTCAGATATACGCGATTAACATCCACTGAAGCCAATTGAGATCGACTGTCACTTTGTGTTGATTGAAAATTTTCAAAGTCTATCTTCCTAATTTGAAGTCGAATTTCAACATTTCTTATATATTTGAGAGAGTTTGCATCTAACTTTGTCAGATATAGGCGATTAACATCCATTGAAGCCCATTGAGGTCGACTGTCACTTTGTGTTGATTGAAAATTTTCAAAGTCTATCTTCCTAATTTGAAGTCGAATTTTAACCTTTCTTATATATTTGAGTGAGTTTGCATCTAACTTTGTCAGATATCGTCAATTAACATCCATTGAAGCCCATTGAGGTCGACTGTCACTTTGTGTTGATTGAAAATTTTCAAAGTCTATCTTCCTAATTTGAAGTCGAATTTCAACATTTCTTATATATTTGAGTGAGTTCGCATCTAACTTTGTCAGATATCGTCAATTAACATCCATTGAAGCCCATTGAGGTCGACTGTCACTTTGTGTTGATTGAAAATTTTCAAAGTCTATCTTCCTAATTTGAAGTCGAATTTCAACATTTCTTATATATTTGAGTGAGTTCGCATCTAACTTTGTCAGATATCGTCGATTAACATCCATTGAAGTCCATTGAGGTCGATTGTCACTTTGTGTTGATTAAAAATTTTCAAAGTCTATCTTCCTAATTTGAAGTCGAATTTCCACATTTCTCATATATTTGAGTGAGTTTGCATCTAACTTTGTCAGATATAGGCGATTAACATCCATTGAATTCCATTGAGGTCGATTGTCACTTTGTGTTGATTAAAAATTTTGAAAGTCTATCTTCCTAATTTGAAGTCGAATTTCAACATTTCTCATATATTTGAGTGAGTTCGCATCTAACTTTGTCAGATATCGTCGATTAACATCCACTGAAGCCCATTGAGGTCGACTGTCACTTTGTGTTGATTGAAAATTTTCAAAGTCTATCTTCCTAATTTGAAGACGAATTTCAACATTTCTCATATATTTGAGTGAGTTTGCATCTAACTTTGTCAGATATACGCGATTAACATCCATTGAAGCCCATTGAGGTCAACTGTCACTTTGTGTTGATTGAAAATTTTCAAAGTCTATCTTCCTAATTTGAAGTCGAATTTCAACATTTCTTATATATTTGAGAGAGTTTGCATCTAACTTTGTCAGATATCGTCGATTAACATCCACTGAAGCCAATTGAGATCGACTGTCACTTTGTGTTGATTGAAAATTTTCAAAGTCTATCTTCCTAATTTGAAGTCGAATTTCAACATTTCTCATATATTTGAGTGAGTTCGCATCTAACTTTGTCAGATATCGTCGATTAACATCCACTGAAGCCCATTGAGGTCGACTGTCACTTTGTGTTGATTGAAAATTTTCAAAGTCTATCTTCCTAATTTGAAGTCGAATTTCAACATTTCTTATATATTTGAGAGAGTTTGCATCTAACTTTGTCAGATATCGTCGATTAACATCCACTGAAGCCAATTGAGATCGACTGTCACTTTGTGTTGATTGAAAATTTTCAAAGTCTATCTTCCTAATTTGAAGTCGAATTTCAACATTTCTTATATATTTGAGAGAGTTTGCATCTAACTTTGTCAGATATCGTCGATTAACATCCACTGAAGCCAATTGAGATCGACTGTCACTTTGTGTTGATTGAAAATTTTCAAAGTCTATCTTCCTAATTTGAAGTCGAATTTCAACATTTCTTATATATTTGAGAGAGTTTGCATCTAACTTTGTCAGATATAGGCGATTAACATCCATTGAAGCCCATTGAGGTCGACTGTCACTTTGTGTTGATTGAAAATTTTCAAAGTCTATCTTCCTAATTTGAAGTCGAATTTCAACCTTTCTTATATATTTGAGTGAGTTTGCATCTAACTTTGTCAGATATCGTCAATTAACATCCATTGAAGCCCATTGAGGTCGACTGTCACTTTGTGTTGATTGAAAATTTTCAAAGTCTATCTTCCTAATTTGAAGTCGAATTTCAACATTTCTTATATATTTGAGTGAGTTCGCATCTAACTTTGTCAGATATCGTCAATTAACATCCATTGAAGCCCATTGAGGTCGACTGTCACTTTGTGTTGATTGAAAATTTTCAAAGTCTATCTTCCTAATTTGAAGTCGAATTTCAACATTTCTTATATATTTGAGTGAGTTCGCATCTAACTTTGTCAGATATCGTCAATTAACATCCATTGAAGCCCATTGAGGTCGACTGTCACTTTGTGTTGATTGAAAATTTTCAAAGTCTATCTTCCTAATTTGAAGTCGAATTTCAACATTTCTTATATATTTGAGTGAGTTCGCATCTAACTTTGTCAGATATCGTCGATTAACATCCATTGAAGTCCATTGAGGTCGATTGTCACTTTGTGTTGATTAAAAATTTTCAAAGTCTATCTTCCTAATTTGAAGTCGAATTTCCACATTTCTCATATATTTGAGTGAGTTTGCATCTAACTTTGTCAGATATAGGCGATTAACATCCATTGAAGCCCATTGAGGTCGACTGTCACTTTGTGTTGATTGAAAATTTTTAAAGTCTATCTTCCTAATTTGAAGTCTATTTCCAACATTCCTCATATATTGGAGTGAGTTTGCATCTAACTTTGTCAGATATAGGCGATTAACATCCATTGAAGCCCATTGAGGTCAACTGTCACTTTGTGTTGATTGAAAATTTTCGAAGTCTATCTTCCTAATTTGAAGTCGAATTTCAACATTTCTTATATATTTGAGTGAGTTCGCATCCAACTTTGTCAGATATCGTCGATTAACATCCATTGAAGTCCATTGAGGTCGATTGTCACTTTGTGTTGATTAAAAATTTTCAAAGTCTATCTTCCTAATTTGAAGTCGAATTTCAACATTTCTCATATATTTGAGTGAGTTCGCATCTAACTTTGTCAGATATCGTCGATTAACATCCACTGAAGCCCATTGAGGTCGACTGTCACTTTGTGTTGATTGAAAATTTTCAAAGTCTATCTTCCTAATTTGAAGACGAATTTCAACATTTCTCATATATTTGAGTGAGTTTGCATCTAACTTTGTCAGATATACGCGATTAACATCCATTGAAGCCCATTGAGGTCAACTGTCACTTTGTGTTGATTGAAAATTTTCAAAGTCTATCTTCCTAATTTGAAGTCGAATTTCAACATTTCTTATATATTTGAGTGAGTTCGCATCTAACTTTGTCAGATATCGTCAATTAACATCCATTGAAGCCCATTGAGGTCGACTGTCACTTTGTGTTGATTGAAAATTTTCAAAGTCTATCTTCCTAATTTGAAGTCGAATTTCAACATTTCTTATATATTTGAGTGAGTTCGCATCTAACTTTGTCAGATATCGTCGATTAACATCCATTGAAGTCCATCGAGGTCGATTGTCACTTTGTGTTGATTAAAAATTTTCAAAGTCTATCTTCCTAATTTGAAGTCGAATTTCCACATTTCTCATATATTTGAGTGAGTTTGCATCTAACTTTGTCAGATATAGGCGATTAACATCCATTGAAGCCCATTGAGGTCGACTGTCACTTTGTGTTGATTGAAAATTTTTAAAGTCTATCTTCCTAATTTGAAGTCTATTTCCAACATTTCTCATATATTGGAGTGAGTTTGCATCTAACTTTGTCAGATATAGGCGATTAACATCCATTGAAGCCCATTGAGGTCAACTGTCACTTTGTGTTGATTGAAAATTTTCGAAGTCTATCTTCCTAATTTGAAGTCGAATTTCAACATTTCTTATATATTTGAGTGAGTTCGCATCCAACTTTGTCAGATATCGTCGATTAACATCCATTGAAGTCCATTGAGGTCAACTGTCACTTTGTGTTGATTGAAAATTTTCAAAGTCTATCTTCCTAATTTGAAGTCGAATTTCAACATTTCTTATATATTTGAGAGAGTTTGCATCTAACTTTGTCAGATATCGTCGATTAACATCCACTGAAGCCAATTGAGATCGACTGTCACTTTGTGTTGATTGAAAATTTTCAAAGTCTATCTTCCTAATTTGAAGTCGAATTTCAACATTTCTTATATATTTGAGAGAGTTTGCATCTAACTTTGTCAGATATAGGCGATTAACATCCATTGAAGCCCATTGAGGTCGACTGTCACTTTGTGTTGATTGAAAATTTTCAAAGTCTATCTTCCTAATTTGAAGTCGAATTTCAACATTTCTCATATATTTGAGTGAGTTCGCATCTAACTTTGTCAGATATCGTCGATTAACATCCACTGAAGCCCATTGAGGTCGACTGTCACTTTGTGTTGATTGAAAATTTTCAAAGTCTATCTTCCTAATTTGAAGACGAATTTCAACATTTCTCATATATTTGAGTGAGTTTGCATCTAACTTTGTCAGATATACGCGATTAACATCCATTGAAGCCCATTGAGGTCAACTGTCACTTTGTGTTGATTGAAAATTTTCAAAGTCTATCTTCCTAATTTGAAGTCGAATTTCAACATTTCTTATATATTTGAGAGAGTTTGCATCTAACTTTGTCAGATATCGTCGATTAACATCCACTGAAGCCAATTGAGATCGACTGTCACTTTGTGTTGATTGAAAATTTTCAAAGTCTATCTTCCTAATTTGAAGTCGAATTTCAACATTTCTTATATATTTGAGAGAGTTTGCATCTAACTTTGTCAGATATAGGCGATTAACATCCATTGAAGCCCATTGAGGTCGACTGTCACTTTGTGTTGATTGAAAATTTTCAAAGTCTATCTTCCTAATTTGAAGTCGAATTTCAACCTTCCTTATATATTTGAGTGAGTTTGCATCTAACTTTGTCAGATATCGTCAATTAACATCCATTGAAGCCCATTGAGGTCGACTGTCACTTTGTGTTGATTGAAAATTTTCAAAGTCTATCTTCCTAATTTGAAGTCAAATTTCAACATTTCTTATATATTTGAGAGAGTTTGCATCTAACTT
This sequence comes from Diorhabda sublineata, assembly GCF_026230105.1. Taxonomy (NCBI): domain Eukaryota; kingdom Metazoa; phylum Arthropoda; class Insecta; order Coleoptera; family Chrysomelidae; genus Diorhabda; species Diorhabda sublineata. The sequence goes on from NW_026614166.1 coordinate 186,326, forward strand.
TGTCAGATATCGTCGATTAACATCCACTGAAGCCAATTGAGATCGACTGTCACTTTGTGTTGATTGAAAATTTTCAAAGTCTATCTTCCTAATTTGAAGTCGAATTTCAACATTTCTTATATATTTGAGAGAGTTTGCATCTAACTTTGTCAGATATAGGCGATTAACATCCATTGAAGCCCATTGAGGTCGACTGTCACTTTGTGTTGATTGAAAATTTTCAAAGTCTATCTTCCTAATTTGAAGTCGAATTTCAACCTTCCTTATATATTTGAGTGAGTTTGCATCTAACTTTGTCAGATATCGTCAATTAACATCCATTGAAGCCCATTGAGGTCGACTGTCACTTTGTGTTGATTGAAAATTTTCAAAGTCTATCTTCCTAATTTGAAGTCGAATTTCAACATTTCTCATATATTTGAGTGAGTTCGCATCTAACTTTGTCAGATATCGTCGATTAACATCCACTGAAGCCCATTGAGGTCGACTGTCACTTTGTGTTGATTGAAAATTTTCAAAGTCTATCTTCCTAATTTGAAGTCGAATTTCAACATTTCTTATATATTTGAGAGAGTTTGCATCTAACTTTGTCAGATATCGTCGATTAACATCCACTGAAGCCAATTGAGATCGACTGTCACTTTGTGTTGATTGAAAATTTTCAAAGTCTATCTTCCTAATTTGAAGACGAATTTCAACATTTCTCATATATTTGAGTGAGTTTGCATCTAACTTTGTCAGATATCGTCGATTAACATCCACTGAAGCCCATTGAGGTCGACTGTCACTTTGTGTTGATTGAAAATTTTCAAAGTCTATCTTCCTAATTTGAAGTCGAATTTCAACATTTCTTATATATTTGAGAGAGTTTGCATCTAACTTTGTCAGATATCGTCGATTAACATCCACTGAAGCCCATTGAGGTCGACTGTCACTTTGTGTTGATTGAAAATTTTCAAAGTCTATCTTCCTAATTTGAAGTCGAATTTCAACATTTCTTATATATTTGAGAGAGTTTGCATCTAACTTTGTCAGATATCGTCGATTAACATCCACTGAAGCCCATTGAGGTCGACTGTCACTTTGTGTTGATTGAAAATTTTCAAAGTCTATCTTCCTAATTTGAAGACGAATTTCAACATTTCTCATATATTTGAGTGAGTTTGCATCTAACTTTGTCAGATATACGCGATTAACATCCATTGAAGCCCATTGAGGTCAACTGTCACTTTGTGTTGATTGAAAATTTTCAAAGTCTATCTTCCTAATTTGAAGTCGAATTTCAACATTTCTTATATATTTGAGAGAGTTTGCATCTAACTTTGTCAGATATCGTCGATTAACATCCACTGAAGCCAATTGAGATCGACTATCTCTTTGTGTTGATTGAAAATTTTCAAAGTCTATCTTCCTAATTTGAATTCGAATTTCAACATTTCTTATATATTTGAGAGAGTTTGCATCTAACTTTGTCAGATATAGGCGACTAACATCCATTGAAGCCCATTGAGGTCGACTGTCACTTTGTGTTGATTGAAAATTTTCAAAGTCTATCTTCCTAATTTGAAGTCGAATTTCAACCTTTCTTATATATTTAAGTGAGTTTGCATCTAACTTTGTCAGATATCGTCAATTAACATCCATTGAAGCCCATTGAGGTCGACTGTCACTTTGTGTTGATTGAAAATTTTCAAAGTCTATCTTCCTAATTTGAAGTCGAATTTCAACATTTCTTATATATTTGAGTGAGTTCGCATCTAACTTTGTCAGATATCGTCGATTAACATCCATTGAAGTCCATTGAGGTCGATTGTCACTTTGTGTTGATTAAAAATTTTCAAAGTCTATCTTCCTAATTTGAAGTCGAATTTCAACATTTCTCATATATTTGAGTGAGTTTGCATCTAACTTTGTCAGATATAGGCGATTAACATCCATTGAAGCCCATTGAGGTCGACTGTCACTTTGTGTTGATTGAAAATTTTTAAAGTCTATCTTCCTAATTTGAAGTCTATTTCCAACATTTCTCATATATTGGAGTGAGTTTGCATCTAACTTTGTCAGATATAGGCGATTAACATCCATTGAAGCCCATTGAGGTCAACTGTCACTTTGTGTTGATTGAAAATTTTCGAAGTCTATCTTCCTAATTTGAAGTCGAATTTCAACATTTCTTATATATTTGAGTGAGTTCGCATCTAACTTTGTCAGATATCGTCGATTAACATCCATTGAAGTCCATTGAGGTCGATTGTCACTTTGTGTTGATTAAAAATTTTCAAAGTCTATCTTCCTAATTTGAAGTCGAATTTCAACCTTTCTTATATATTTGAGTGAGTTCGCATCTAACTTTGTCAGATATCGTCGATTAACATCCACTGAAGCCAATTGAGGTCGACTGTCACTTTGTGTTGATTGAAAATTTTCAAAGTCTATCTTCCTAATTTGAAGTCGAATTTCAACATTTCTTATATATTTGAGAGAGTTTGCATCTAACTTTGTCAGATATAGGCGATTAACATCCATTGAAGCCCATTGAGGTCGACTGTCACTTTGTGTTGATTGAAAATTTTCAAAGTCTATCTTCCTAATTTGAAGTCGAATTTCAACCTTTCTTATATATTTGAGTGAGTTTGCATCTAACTTTGTCAGATATGTCAATTAACATCCAAAGAAGCCCATTGAGGTCGACTGTCACTTTGTGTTGATTAAAAATTTTCAAAGTCTATCTTCCTAATTTGAAGTCGAATTTCAACCTTTCTTATATATTTGAGTGAGTTTGCATCTAACTTTGTCAGATATCGTCAATTAACATCCATTGAAGCCCATTGAGGTCGACTGTCACTTTGTGTTGATTGAAAATTTTCAAAGTCTATCTTCCTAATTTGAAGTCGAATTTCAACATTTCTCATATATTTGAGTGAGTTTGCATCTAACTTTGTCAGATATCGTCAATTAACATCCATTGAAGCCCATTGAGGTCGACTGTCACTTTGTGTTGATTGAAAATTTTCAAAGTCTATCTTCCTAATTTGAAGTCGAATTTCAACATTTCTTATATATTTGAGAGAGTTTGCATCTAACTTTGTCAGATATAGGCGATTAACATCCATTGAAGCCCATTGAGGTCGACTGTCACTTTGTGTTGATTGAAAATTTTCAAAGTCTATCTTCCTAATTTGAAGTCGAATTTCAACCTTTCTTATATATTTGAGTGAGTTTGCATCTAACTTTGTCAGATATGTCAATTAACATCCAAAGAAGCCCATTGAGGTCGACTGTCACTTTGTGTTGATTAAAAATTTTCAAAGTCTATCTTCCTAATTTGAAGTCGAATTTCAACCTTTCTTATATATTTGAGTGAGTTTGCATCTAACTTTGTCAGATATCGTCAATTAACATCCATTGAAGCCCATTGAGGTCGACTGTCACTTTGTGTTGATTGAAAATTTTCAAAGTCTATCTTCCTAATTTGAAGTCGAATTTCAACATTTCTCATATATTTGAGTGAGTTTGCATCTAACTTTGTCAGATATCGTCAATTAACATCCATTGAAGCCCATTGAGGTCGACTGTCACTTTGTGTTGATTGAAAATTTTCAAAGTCTATCTTCCTAATTTGAAGTCGAATTTCAACATTTCTCATATATTTGAGTGAGTTTGCATCTAACTTTGTCAGATATCGTCAATTAACATCCATTGAAGCCCATTGAGGTCGACAGTCACTTTGTGTTGATTGAAAATTTTCAAAGTCTATCTTCCTAATTTGAAGTCGAATTTCAACATTTCTCATATATTTGAGTGAGTTTGCATCTAACTTTGTCAGATATCGTCAATTAACATCCATTGAAGCCCATTGAGGTCGACAGTCACTTTGTGTTGATTGAAAATTTTCAAAGTCTATCTTCCTAATTTGAAGTCGAATTTCAACATTTCTCATATATTTGAGTGAGTTTGCATCTAACTTTGTCAGATATCGTCAATTAACATCCATTGAAGCCCATTGAGGTCGACTGTCACTTTGTGTTGATTGAAAATTTTCAAAATCTATCTTCCTAATTTGAAGTCGAATTTCAACATTTCTTATATATTTGAGAGAGTTTGCATCTAACTTTGTCGATTAACATCCACTGAAGCCAATTGAGGTCGACTATCACTTTGTGATGATTGAAAATTTTCAAAGTCTATCTTCCTAATTTGAAGTCGAATTTCAACATTTCTTATATATTTGAGAGAGTTTGCATCTAACTTTGTCAGATATAGGCGATTAACATCCATTGAAGCCCATTGAGGTCGACTGTCACTTTGTGTTGATTGAAAATTTTTAAAGTCTATCTTCTTAATTTGAAGTCGATTTCCAACATTTCTCATATATTGGAGTGAGTTTGCATCTAACTTTGTCAGATATACGCGATTAACATCCATTGAAGCCCATTGAGGTCAACTGTCACTTTGTGTTGATTGAAAATTTTCAAAGTCTATCTTCCTAATTTGAAGTCGAATTTCAACATTTCTTATATATTTGAGAGAGTTTGCATCTAACTTTGTCAGATATAGGCGATTAACATCCATTGAAGCCCATTGAGGTCGACTGTCACTTTGTGTTGATTGAAAATTTTCAAAGTCTATCTTCCTAATTTGAAGTCGAATTTCAACCTTTCTTATATATTTGAGTGAGTTTGCATCTAACTTTGTCAGATATCGTCAATTAACATCCATTGAAGCCCATTGAGGTCGACTGTCACTTTGTGTTGATTGAAAATTTTCAAAGTCTATCTTCCTAATTTGAAGTCGAATTTCAACATTTCTTATATATTTGAGTGAGTTCGCATCTAACTTTGTCAGATATCGTCGATTAACATCCATTGAAGTCCATTGAGGTCGATTGTCACTTTGTGTTGATTAAAAATTTTCAAAGTCTATCTTCCTAATTTGAAGTCGAATTTCAACATTTCTCATATATTTGAGTGAGTTTGCATCTAACTTTGTCAGATATAGGCGATTAACATCCATTGAAGCCCATTGAGGTCGACTGTCACTTTGTGTTGATTGAAAATTTTCAAAGTCTATCTTCCTAATTTGAAGTCTATTTCCAACATTTCTCATATATTGGAGTGAGTTTGCATCTAACTTTGTCAGATATAGGCGATTAACATCCATTGAAGCCCATTGAGGTCAACTGTCACTTTGTGTTGATTGAAAATTTTCGAAGTCTATCTTCCTAATTTGAAGTCGAATTTCAACATTTCTTATATATTTGAGTGAGTTCGCATCTAACTTTGTCAGATATCGTCGATTTACATCCATTGAAGTCCATTGAGGTCGATTGTCACTTTGTGTTGATTAAAAATTTTCAAAGTCTATCTTCCTAATTTGAAGTCGAATTTCAACCTTTCTTATATATTTGAGTGAGTTCGCATCTAACTTTGTCAGATATCGTCGATTAACATCCACTGAAGCCCATTGAGGTTGACTGTCACTTTGTGTTGATTGAAAATTTTCAAAGTCTATCTTCCTAATTTGAAGTCGAATTTCAACATTTCTCATATATTTGAGTGAGTTTGCATCTAACTTTGTCAGATATACGCGATTAACATCCATTGAAGCCCATTGAGGTCAACTGTCACTTTGTGTTGATTGAAAATTTTCAAAGTCTATCTTCCTAATTTGAAGTCGAATTTCAACATTTCTTATATATTTGAGAGAGTTTGCATCTAACTTTGTCAGATATCGTCGATTAACATCCACTGAAGCCAATTGAGGTCGACTGTTACTTTGTGTTGATTGAAAATTTTCAAAGTCTATCTTCCTAATTTGAAGTCGAATTTCAACATTTCTTATATATTTGAGAGAGTTTGCATCTAACTTTGCCAGATATGTCAATTAACATCCAAAGAAGCCCATTGAGGTCGACTGTCACTTTGTGTTGATTAAAAATTTTCAAAGTCTATCTTCCTAATTTGAAGTCGAATTTCAACCTTTCTTATATATTTGAGTGAGTTTGCATCTAACTTTGTCAGATATCGTCAATTAACATCCATTGAAGCCCATTGAGGTCGACTGTCACTTTGTGTTGATTGAAAATTTTCAAAGTCTATCTTCCTAATTTGAAGTCGAATTTCAACCTTTCTTATATATTTGAGTGAGTTTGCATCTAACTTTGTCAGATATGTCAATTAACATCCAAAGAAGCCCATTGAGGTCGACTGTCACTTTGTGTTGATTAAAAATTTTCAAAGTCTATCTTCCTAATTTGAAGTCGAATTTCAACCTTTCTTATATATTTGAGTGAGTTTGCATCTAACTTTGTCAGATATCGTCAATTAACATCCATTGAAGCCCATTGAGGTCGACTGTCACTTTGTGTTGATTGAAAATTTTCAAAGTCTATCTTCCTAATTTGAAGTCGAATTTCAACATTTCTCATATATTTGAGTGAGTTTGATCTAACTTTGTCAGATATCGTCAATTAACATCCATTGAAGCCCATTGAGGTCGACTGTCACTTTGTGTTGATTGAAAATTTTCAAAGTCTATCTTCCTAATTTGAAGTCGAATTTCAACATTTCTCATATATTTGAGTGAGTTTGCATCTAACTTTGTCAGATATCGTCAATTAACATCCATTGAAGCCCATTGAGGTCGACTGTCACTTTGTGTTGATTGAAAATTTTCAAAGTCTATCTTCCTAATTTGAAGTCGAATTTCAACATTTCTTATATATTTGAGTGAGTTCGCATCTATTTTTGTCAGATATCGTCGATTAACATCCATTGAAGTCCATTGAGGTCGATTGTCACTTTGTGTTGATTAAAAATTTTCAAAGTCTATCTTCCTAATTTGAAGTCGAATTTCAACATTTCTCATATATTTGAGTGAGTTTGCATCTAACTTTGTCAGATATAGGCGATTAACATCCATTGAAGCCCATTGAGGTCGACTGTCACTTTGTGTTGATTGAAAATTTTTAAAGTCTATCTTCCTAATTTGAAGTCTATTTCCAACATTTCTCATATATTGGAGTGAGTTTGCATCTAACTTTGTCAGATATAGGCGATTAACATCCATTGAAGCCCATTGAGGTCAACTGTCACTTTGTGTTGATTGAAAATTTTCGAAGTCTATCTTCCTAATTTGAAGTCGAATTTCAACATTTCTTATATATTTGAGTGAGTTCGCATCTAACTTTGTCAGATATCGTCGATTAACATCCATTGAAGTCCATTGAGGTCGATTGTCACTTTGTGTTGATTAAAAATTTTCAAAGTCTATCTTCCTAATTTGAAGTCGAATTTCAACATTTCTCATATATTTGAGTGAGTTTGCATCTAACTTTGTCAGATATCGTCAATTAACATCCATTGAAGCCCATTGAGGTCGACTGTCACTTTGTGTTGATTGAAAATTTTCAAAGTCTATCTTCCTAATTTGAAGTCGAATTTCAACATTTCTTATATATTTGAGTGAGTTCGCATCTAACTTTGTCAGATATCGTCGATTAACATCCATTGAAGTCCATTGAGGTCGATTGTCACTTTGTGTTGATTAAAAATTTTCAAAGTCTATCTTCCTAATTTGAAGTCGAATTTCAACATTTCTCATATATTTGAGTGAGTTTGCATCTAACTTTGTCAGATATAGGCGATTAACATCCATTGAAGCCCATTGAGGTCGACTGTCACTTTGTGTTGATTGAAAATTTTCAAAGTCTATCTTCCTAATTTGAAGTCTATTTCCAACATTTCTCATATATTGGAGTGAGTTTGCATCTAACTTTGTCAGATATAGGCGATTAACATCCATTGAAGCCCATTGAGGTCAACTGTCACTTTGTGTTGATTGAAAATTTTCGAAGTCTATCTTCCTAATTTGAAGTCGAATTTCAACATTTCTTATATATTTGAGTGAGTTCGCATCTAACTTTGTCAGATATCGTCGATTTACATCCATTGAAGTCCATTGAGGTCGATTGTCACTTTGTGTTGATTAAAAATTTTCAAAGTCTATCTTCCTAATTTGAAGTCGAATTTCAACATTTCTCATATATTTGAGTGAGTTTGCATCTAACTTTGTCAGATATACGCGATTAACATCCATTGAAGCCCATTGAGGTCAACTGTCACTTTGTGTTGATTGAAAATTTTCAAAGTCTATCTTCCTAATTTGAAGTCGAATTTCAACATTTCTTATATATTTGAGAGAGTTTGCATCTAACTTTGTCAGATATCGTCGATTAACATCCACTGAAGCCAATTGAGGTCGACTGTTACTTTGTGTTGATTGAAAATTTTCAAAGTCTATCTTCCTAATTTGAAGTCGAATTTCAACATTTCTTATATATTTGAGAGAGTTTGCATCTAACTTTGCCAGATATGTCAATTAACATCCAAAGAAGCCCATTGAGGTCGACTGTCACTTTGTGTTGATTAAAAATTTTCAAAGTCTATCTTCCTAATTTGAAGTCGAATTTCAACCTTTCTTATATATTTGAGTGAGTTTGCATCTAACTTTGTCAGATATCGTCAATTAACATCCATTGAAGCCCATTGAGGTCGACTGTCACTTTGTGTTGATTGAAAATTTTCAAAGTCTATCTTCCTAATTTGAAGTCGAATTTCAACCTTTCTTATATATTTGAGTGAGTTTGCATCTAACTTTGTCAGATATGTCAATTAACATCCAAAGAAGCCCATTGAGGTCGACTGTCACTTTGTGTTGATTAAAAATTTTCAAAGTCTATCTTCCTAATTTGAAGTCGAATTTCAACCTTTCTTATATATTTGAGTGAGTTTGCATCTAACTTTGTCAGATATCGTCAATTAACATCCATTGAAGCCCATTGAGGTCGACTGTCACTTTGTGTTGATTGAAAATTTTCAAAGTCTATCTTCCTAATTTGAAGTCGAATTTCAACATTTCTCATATATTTGAGTGAGTTTGATCTAACTTTGTCAGATATCGTCAATTAACATCCATTGAAGCCCATTGAGGTCGACTGTCACTTTGTGTTGATTGAAAATTTTCAAAGTCTATCTTCCTAATTTGAAGTCGAATTTCAACATTCCTCATATATTTGAGTGAGTTTGCATCTAACTTTGTCAGATATCGTCAATTAACATCCATTGAAGCCCATTGAGGTCGACTGTCACTTTGTGTTGATTGAAAATTTTCAAAGTCTATCTTCCTAATTTGAAGTCGAATTTCAACATTTCTTATATATTTGAGTGAGTTCGCATCTATTTTTGTCAGATATCGTCGATTAACATCCATTGAAGTCCATTGAGGTCGATTGTCACTTTGTGTTGATTAAAAATTTTCAAAGTCTATCTTCCTAATTTGAAGTCGAATTTCAACATTCCTCATATATTTGAGTGAGTTTGCATCTAACTTTGTCAGATATCGTCAATTAACATCCATTGAAGCCCATTGAGGTCGACTGTCACTTTGTGTTGATTGAAAATTTTCAAAGTCTATCTTCCTAATTTGAAGTCGAATTTCAACATTCCTCATATATTTGAGTGAGTTTGCATCTAACTTTGTCAGATATCGTCAATTAACATCCATTGAAGCCCATTGAGGTCGACTGTCACTTTGTGTTGATTGAAAATTTTCAAAGTCTATCTTCCTAATTTGAAGTCGAATTTCAACATTTCTTATATATTTGAGTGAGTTCGCATCTATTTTTGTCAGATATCGTCGATTAACATCCATTGAAGTCCATTGAGGTCGATTGTCACTTTGTGTTGATTAAAAATTTTCAAAGTCTATCTTCCTAATTTGAAGTCGAATTTCAACATTTCTCATATATTTGAGTGAGTTTGCATCTAACTTTGTCAGATATAGGCGATTAACATCCATTGAAGCCCATTGAGGTCGACTGTCACTTTGTGTTGATTGAAAATTTTTAAAGTCTATCTTCCTAATTTGAAGTCTATTTCCAACATTTCTCATATATTGGAGTGAGTTTGCATCTAACTTTGTCAGATATAGGCGATTAACATCCATTGAAGCCCATTGAGGTCAACTGTCACTTTGTGTTGATTGAAAATTTTCGAAGTCTATCTTCCTAATTTGAAGTCGAATTTCAACATTTCTTATATATTTGAGTGAGTTCGCATCTAACTTTGTCAGATATCGTCGATTAACATCCATTGAAGTCCATTGAGGTCGATTGTCACTTTGTGTTGATTAAAAATTTTCAAAGTCTATCTTCCTAATTTGAAGTCGAATTTCAACCTTTCTTATATATTTGAGTGAGTTCGCATCTAACTTTGTCAGATATACGCGATTAACATCCATTGAAGCCCATTGAGGTCAACTGTCACTTTGTGTTGATTGAAAATTTTCAAAGTCTATCTTCCTAATTTGAAGTCGAATTTCAACATTTCTTATATATTTGAGAGAGTTTGCATCTAACTTTGTCAGATATCGTCGATTAACATCCACTGAAGCCAATTGAGGTCGACTGTCACTTTGTGTTGATTGAAAATTTTCAAAGTCTATCTTCCTAATTTGAAGTCGAATTTCAACATTTCTTATATATTTGAGAGAGTTTGCATCTAACTTTGCCAGATATAGGCGATTAACATCCATTGAAGCCCATTGAGGTCGACTGTCACTTTGTGTTGATTGAAAATTTTCAAAGTCTATCTTCCTAATTTGAAGTCGAATTTCAACCTTTCTTATATATTTGAGTGAGTTGGCATCTAACTTTGTCAGATATGTCAATTAACATCCAAAGAAGCCCATTGAGGTCGACTGTCACTTTGTGTTGATTAAAAATTTTCAAAGTCTATCTTCCTAATTTGAAGTCGAATTTCAACCTTTCTTATATATTTGAGTGAGTTTGCATCTAGCTTTGTCAGATATCGTCAATTAACATCCATTGAAGCCCATTGAGGTCGACTGTCACTTTGTGTTGATTGAAAATTTTCAAAGTCTATCTTCCTAATTTGAAGTCGAATTTCAACATTTCTCATATATTTGAGTGAGTTTGCATCTAACTTTGTCAGATATCGTCAATTAACATCCATTGAAGCCCATTGAGGTCGACTGTCACTTTGTGTTGATTGAAAATTTTCAAAGTCTATCTTCCTAATTTGAAGTCGAATTTCAACATTTCTCATATATTTGAGTGAGTTTGCATCTAACTTTGTCAGATATCGTCAATTAACATCCATTGAAGCCCATTGAGGTCGACTGTCACTTTGTGTTGATTGAAAATTTTCAAAGTCTATCTTCCTAATTTGAAGTCGAATTTCAACATTTCTCTTATATTTGAGTGGGTTTGCATCTAACTTTGTCAGATATCGTCAATTAACATCCATTGAAGCCCATTGAGGTCGACTGTCACTTTGTGTTGATTGAAAATTTTCAAAGTCTATCTTCCTAATTTGAAGTCGAATTTCAACATTTCTCATATATTTGAGTGAGTTTGCATCTAACTTTGTCAGATATCGTCAATTAACTTCCATTGAAGCCCATTGAGGTCAACTGTCACTTTGTGTTGATTGAAAATTTTCAAAGTCTATCTTCCTAATTTGAAGTCGAATTTCAACATTTCTTATATATTTGAGAGAGTTTGCATCTAACTTTGTCAGATATCGTCGATTAACATCCACTGAAGCCAATTGAGGTCGACTGTCACTTTGTGTTGATTAAAAATTTTCAAAATCTATCTTCCTAATTTGAAGTCGAATTTCAACATTTCTTATATATTTGAGTGGGTTTGCATCTAACTTTGTCAGATATCGTCAATTAACATCCATTGAAGCCCATTGAGGTCGACTGTCACTTTGTGTTGATTGAAAATTTTTAAAGTCTATCTTCCTAATTTGAAGTCTATTTCCAACATTTCTCATATATTGGAGTGAGTTTGCATCTAACTTTGTCAGATATAGGCGATTAACATCCATTGAAGCCCATTGAGGTCGACTGTCACTTTGTGTTGATTGAAAATTTTCAAAGTCTATCTTCCTAATTTGAAGTCGAATTTCAACATTTCTCTTATATTTGAGTGGGTTTGCATCTAACTTTGTCAGATATCGTCAATTAACATCCATTGAAGCCCATTGAGGTCGACTGTCACTTTGTGTTGATTGAAAATTTTCAAAGTCTATCTTCCTAATTTGAAGTCGAATTTCAACATTTCTCATATATTTGAGTGAGTTTGCATCTAACTTTGTCAGATATCGTCAATTAACTTCCATTGAAGCCCATTGAGGTCAACTGTCACTTTGTGTTGATTGAAAATTTTCAAAGTCTATCTTCCTAATTTGAAGTCGAATTTCAACATTTCTTATATATTTGAGTGAGTTCGCATCTATTTTTGTCAGATATCGTCGATTAACATCCATTGAAGTCCATTGAGGTCGATTGTCACTTTGTGTTGATTGAAAATTTTCAAAGTCTATCTTCCTAATTTGAAGTCGAATTTCAACATTTCTTATATATTTGAGAGAGTTTGCATCTAACTTTGTCAGATATAGGCGATTAACATCCATTGAAGCCCATTGAGGTCGACTGTCACTTTGTGTTGATTGAAAATTTTCAAAGTCTATCTTCCTAATTTGAAGTCGAATTTCAACCTTTCTTATATATTTGAGTGAGTTTGCATCTAACTTTGTCAGATATGTCAATTAACATCCAAAGAAGCCCATTGAGGTCGACTGTCACTTTGTGTTGATTAAAAATTTTCAAAGTCTATCTTCCTAATTTGAAGTCGAATTTCAACCTTTCTTATATATTTGAGTGAGTTTGCATCTAACTTTGTCAGATATCGTCAATTAACATCCATTGAAGCCCATTGAGGTCGACTGTCACTTTGTGTTGATTGAAAATTTTCAAAGTCTATCTTCCTAATTTGAAGTCGAATTTCAACATTTCTCATATATTTGAGTGAGTTTGCATCTAACTTTGTCAGATATCGTCAATTAACATCCATTGAAGCCCATTGAGGTCGACTGTCACTTTGTGTTGATTGAAAATTTTCAAAGTCTATCTTCCTAATTTGAAGTCGAATTTCAACATTTCTCATATATTTGAGTGAGTTTGCATCTAACTTTGTCAGATATCGTCAATTAACATCCATTGAAGCCCATTGAGGTCGACTGTCACTTTGTGTTGATTGAAAATTTTCAAAGTCTATCTTCCTAATTTGAAGTCGAATTTCAACATTTCTCATATATTTGAGTGAGTTTGCATCTAACTTTGTCAGATATCGTCAATTAACATCCATTGAAGCCCATTGAGGTCGACTGTCACTTTGTGTTGATTGAAAATTTTCAAAGTCTATCTTCCTAATTTGAAGTCGAATTTCAACATTTCTCATATATTTGAGTGAGTTTGCATCTAACTTTGTCAGATATCGTCAATTAACATCCAATGAAGCCCATTGAGGTCAACTGTCACTTTGTGTTGATTGAAAATTTTCAAAGTCTATCTTCCTAATTTGAAGTCGAATTTCAACATTTCTTATATATTTGAGAGAGTTTGCATCTAACTTTGTCGATTAACATCCACTGAAGCCAATTGAGGTCGACTATCACTTTGTGATGATTGAAAATTTTCAAAGTCTATCTTCCTAATTTGAAGTCGAATTTCAACATTTCTTATATATTTGAGAGAGTTTGCATCTAACTTTGTCAGATATAGGCGATTAACATCCATTGAAGCCCATTGAGGTCAACTGTCACTTTGTGTTGATTGAAAATTTTTAAAGTCTATCTTCTTAATTTGAAGTCGATTTCCAACATTTCTCATATATTGGAGTGAGTTTGCATCTAACTTTGTCAGATATACGCGATTAACATCCATTGAAGCCCATTGAGGTCAACTGTCACTTTGTGTTGATTGAAAATTTTCAAAGTCTATCTTCCTAATTTGAAGTCGAATTTCAACATTTCTTATATATTTGAGAGAGTTTGCATCTAACTTTGTCAGATATAGGCGATTAACATCCATTGAAGCCCATTGAGGTCGACTGTCACTTTGTGTTGATTGAAAATTTTCAAAGTCTATCTTCCTAATTTGAAGTCGAATTTCAACCTTTCTTATATATTTGAGTGAGTTTGCATCTAACTTTGTCAGATATCGTCAATTAACATCCATTGAAGCCCATTGAGGTCGACTGTCACTTTGTGTTGATTGAAAATTTTCAAAGTCTATCTTCCTAATTTGAAGTCGAATTTCAACATTTCTTATATATTTGAGTGAGTTCGCATCTAACTTTGTCAGATATCGTCGATTAACATCCATTGAAGTCCATTGAGGTCGATTGTCACTTTGTGTTGATTAAAAATTTTCAAAGTCTATCTTCCTAATTTGAAGTCGAATTTCAACATTTCTCATATATTTGAGTGAGTTTGCATCTAACTTTGTCAGATATAGGCGATTAACATCCATTGAAGCCCATTGAGGTCGACTGTCACTTTGTGTTGACTGAAAATTTTCAAAGTCTATCTTCCTAATTTGAAGTCTATTTCCAACATTTCTCATATATTGGAGTGAGTTTGCATCTAACTTTGTCAGATATAGGCGATTAACATCCATTGAAGCCCATTGAGGTCAACTGTCACTTTGTGTTGATTGAAAATTTTCGAAGTCTATCTTCCTAATTTGAAGTCGAATTTCAACATTTCTTATATATTTGAGTGAGTTCGCATCTAACTTTGTCAGATATCGTCGATTTACATCCATTGAAGTCCATTGAGGTCGATTGTCACTTTGTGTTGATTAAAAATTTTCAAAGTCTATCTTCCTAATTTGAAGTCGAATTTCAACCTTTCTTATATATTTGAGTGAGTTCGCATCTAACTTTGTCAGATATCGTCGATTAACATCCACTGAAGCCCATTGAGGTTGACTGTCACTTTGTGTTGATTGAAAATTTTCAAAGTCTATCTTCCTAATTAGAAGTCGAATTTCAACATTTCTCATATATTTGAGTGAGTTTGCATCTAACTTTGTCAGATATACGCGATTAACATCCATTGAAGCCCATTGAGGTCAACTGTCACTTTGTGTTGATTGAAAATTTTCAAAGTCTATCTTCCTAATTTGAAGTCGAATTTCAACATTTCTTATATATTTGAGAGAGTTTGCATCTAACTTTGTCAGATATCGTCGATTAACATCCACTGAAGCCAATTGAGGTCGACTGTTACTTTGTGTTGATTGAAAATTTTCAAAGTCTATCTTCCTAATTTGAAGTCGAATTTCAACATTTCTTATATATTTGAGAGAGTTTGCATCTAACTTTGCCAGATATGTCAATTAACATCCAAAGAAGCCCATTGAGGTCGACTGTCACTTTGTGTTGATTAAAAATTTTCAAAGTCTATCTTCCTAATTTGAAGTCGAATTTCAACCTTTCTTATATATTTGAGTGAGTTTGCATCTAACTTTGTCAGATATCGTCAATTAACATCCATTGAAGCCCATTAAGGTCGACTGTCACTTTGTGTTGATTGAAAATTTTCAAAGTCTATCTTCCTAATTTGAAGTCGAATTTCAACCATTCTTATATATTTGAGTGAGTTTGCATCTAACTTTGTCAGATATGTCAATTAACATCCAAAGAAGCCCATTGAGGTCGACTGTCACTTTGTGTTGATTAAAAATTTTCAAAGTCTATCTTCCTAATTTGAAGTCGAATTTCAACCTTTCTTATATATTTGAGTGAGTTTGCATCTAACTTTGTCAGATATCGTCAATTAACATCCATTGAAGCCCATTGAGGTCGACTGTCACTTTGTGTTGATTGAAAATTTTCAAAGTCTATCTTCCTAATTTGAAGTCGAATTTCAACATTTCTCATATATTTGAGTGAGTTTGATCTAACTTTGTCAGATATCGTCAATTAACATCCATTGAAGCCCATTGAGGTCGACTGTCACTTTGTGTTGATTGAAAATTTTCAAAGTCTATCTTCCTAATTTGAAGTCGAATTTCAACATTTCTCATATATTTGAGTGAGTTTGCATCTAACTTTGTCAGATATCGTCAATTAACATCCATTGAAGCCCATTGAGGTCGACTGTCACTTTGTGTTGATTGAAAATTTTCAAAGTCTATCTTCCTAATTTGAAGTCGAATTTCAACATTTCTTATATATTTGAGTGAGTTCGCATCTAACTTTGTCAGATATCGTCGATTAACATCCATTGAAGTCCATTGAGGTCGATTGTCACTTTGTGTTGATTAAAAATTTTCAAAGTCTATCTTCCTAATTTGAAGTCGAATTTCAACATTTCTCATATATTTGAGTGAGTTTGCATCTAACTTTGTCAGATATAGGCGATTAACATCCATTGAAGCCCATTGAGGTCGACTGTCACTTTGTGTTGATTGAAAATTTTTAAAGTCTATCTTCCTAATTTGAAGTCTATTTCCAACATTTCTCATATATTGGAGTGAGTTTGCATCTAACTTTGTCAGATATAGGCGATTAACATCCATTGAAGCCCATTGAGGTCAACTGTCACTTTGTGTTGATTGAAAATTTTCGAAGTCTATCTTCCTAATTTGAAGTCGAATTTCAACATTTCTTATATATTTGAGTGAGTTCGCATCTAACTTTGTCAGATATCGTCGATTAACATCCATTGAAGTCCATTGAGGTCGATTGTCACTTTGTGTTGATTAAAAATTTTCAAAGTCTATCTTCCTAATTTGAAGTCGAATTTCAACCTTTCTTATATATTTGAGTGAGTTCGCATCTAACTTTGTCAGATATACGCGATTAACATCCATTGAATCCCATTGAGGTCAACTGTCACTTTGTGTTGATTGAAAATTTTCAAAGTCTATCTTCCTAATTTGAAGTCGAATTTCAACATTTCTTATATATTTGAGAGAGTTTGCATCTAACTTTGTCAGATATCGTCGATTAACATCCACTGAAGCCAATTGAGGTCGACTGTCACTTTGTGTTGATTGAAAATTTTCAAAGTCTATCTTCCTAATTTGAAGTCGAATTTCAACATTTCTTATATATTTGAGAGAGTTTGCATCTAACTTTGCCAGATATAGGCGATTAACATCCATTGAAGCCCATTGAGGTCGACTGTCACTTTGTGTTGATTGAAAATTTTCAAAGTCTATCTTCCTAATTTGAAGTCGAATTTCAACCTTTCTTATATATTTGAGTGAGTTGGCATCTAACTTTGTCAGATATGTCAATTAACATCCAAAGAAGCCCATTGAGGTCGACTGTCACTTTGTGTTGATTAAAAATTTTCAAAGTCTATCTTCCTAATTTGAAGTCGAATTTCAACCTTTCTTATATATTTGAGTGAGTTTGCATCTAACTTTGTCAGATATCGTCAATTAACATCCATTGAAGCCCATTGATGTCGACTGTCACTTTGTGTTGATTGAAAATTTTCAAAGTCTATCTTCCTAATTTGAAGTCGAATTTCAACATTTCTCATATATTTGAGTGAGTTTGCATCTAACTTTGTCAGATATCGTCAATTAACATCCATTGAAGCCCATTGAGGTCGACTGTCACTTTGTGTTGATTGAAAATTTTCAAAGTCTATCTTCCTAATTTGAAGTCGAATTTCAACATTTCTCATATATTTGAGTGAGTTTGCATCTAACTTTGTCAGATATCGTCAATTAACATCCATTGAAGCCCATTGAGGTCGACTGTCACTTTGTGTTGATTGAAAATTTTCAAAGTCTATCTTCCTAATTTGAAGTCGAATTTCAACATTTCTCTTATATTTGAGTGAGTTTGCATCTAACTTTGTCAGATATCGTCAATTAACATCCATTGAAGCCCATTGAGGTCGACTGTCACTTTGTGTTGATTGAAAATTTTCAAAGTCTATCTTCCTAATTTGAAGTCGAATTTCAACATTTCTCATATATTTGAGTGAGTTTGCATCTAACTTTGTCAGATATCGTCAATTAACATCCAATGAAGCCCATTGAGGTCAACTGTCACTTTGTGTTGATTGAAAATTTTCAAAGTCTATCTTCCTAATTTGAAGTCGAATTTCAACATTTCTCATATATTTGAGAGAGTTTGCATCTAACTTTGTCGATTAACATCCACTGAAGCCAATTGAGGTCGACTATCACTTTGTGATGATTGAAAATTTTCAAAGTCTATCTTCCTAATTTGAAGTCGAATTTCAACATTTCTTATATATTTGAGAGAGTTTGCATCTAACTTTGTCAGATATAGGCGATTAACATCCATTGAAGCCCATTGAGGTCGACTGTCACTTTGTGTTGATTGTAAATTTTTAAAGTCTATCTTCCTAATTTGAAGTCGAATTTCAACCTTTCTTATATATTTGAGTGAGTTCGCATCTGACTTTGTCAGATATCGTCGATTAACATCCACTGAAGCCCATTGAGGTCGACTGTCACTTTGTGTTGATTGAAAATTTTCAAAGTCTATCTTCCTAATTTGAAGACGAATTTCAACATTTCTCATATATTTGAGTGAGTTTGCATCTAACTTTGTCAGATATACGCGATTAACATCCATTGAAGCCCATTGAGGTCAACTGTCACTTTGTGTTGATTGAAAATTTTCAAAGTCTATCTTCCTAATTTGAAGTCGAATTTCAACATTTCTTATATATTTGAGAGAGTTTGCATCTAACTTTGTCGATTAACATCCACTGAAGCCAATTGAGGTCGACTATCACTTTGTGTTGATTGAAAATTTTCAAAGTCTATCTTCCTAATTTGAAGTCGAATTTCAACATTTCTTATATATTTGAGAGAGTTTGCATCTAACTTTGTCAGATATAGGCGGTTAACATCCATTGAAGCCCATTGAGGTCGACTGTCACTTTGTGTTGATTGAAAATTTTTAAAGTCTATCTTCCTAATTTGAAGTCGATTTCCAACATTTCTCATATATTGGAGTGAGTTTGCATCTAACTTTGTCAGATATAGGCTCTTAAAATCCATTGAAGCCCATTGAGGTCAACTGTCACTTTGTGTTGATTGAAAATTTTCAAAGTCTATCTTTCTAATTTGAAGTCGAATTTCAACATTTCTCATATATTTGAGTGAGTTTGCATCTAACTTTGTCAGATATCGTCGATTAACATACATTGAAGCCCATTGAGGTCGACTGTCACTTTGTGTTGATTGAAAATTTTCAAAGTCTATCTTCCTAATTTGAAGTCGAATTTCAACATTTCTCATATATTTGAGAGAGTTTGCATCTAACTCTGTCAGATATCGTCGATTAACATCCACTGAAGCCAATTGAGGTCGACTGTCACTTTGTGTTGATTGAAAATTTTCTAAGTCTATCTTCCTAATTTGAAGTCGAATTTCAACATTTCTCATATATTTGAGTGAGTTTGCATCTAACTTTGTCAGATATCGTCAATTAACATCCATTGAAGCCCATTGAGGTCGACTGTCACTTTGTGTTGATTGAAAATTTTCAAAGTCTATCTTCCTAATTTGAAGTCGAATTTCAACATTTCTCATATATTTGAGTGAGTTTGCATCTAACTTTGTCAGATATCGTCAATTAACATCCAATGAAGCCCATTGAGGTCGACTGTCACTTTGTGTTGATTAAAAATTTTCAAAGTCTATCTTCCTAATTTGAAGTCGAATTTCAACCTTTCTTATATATTTGAGTGAGTTCGCATCTGACTTTGTCAGATATCGTCGATTAACATCCACTGAAGCCCATTGAGGTCGACTGTCACTTTGTGTTGATTGAAAATTTTCAAAGTCTATCTTCCTAATTTGAAGACGAATTTCAACATTTCTCATATATTTGAGTGAGTTTGCATCTAACTTTGTCAGATATACGCTATTAACATCCATTGAAGCCCATTGAGGTCAACTGTCACTTTGTGTTGATTGAAAATTTTCAAAGTCTATCTTCCTAATTTGAAGTCGAATTTCAACATTTCTTATATATTTGAGAGAGTTTGCATCTAACTTTGTCGATTAACATCCACTGAAGCCAATTGAGGTCGACTATCACTTTGTGTTGATTAAAAATTTTCAAAGTCTATCTTCCTAATTTGAAGTCGAATTTCAACCTTTCTTATATATTTGAGTGAGTTCGCATCTGACTTTGTCAGATATCGTCGATTAACATCCACTGAAGCCCATTGAGGTCGACTGTCACTTTGTGTTGATTGAAAATTTTCAAAGTCTATCTTCCTAATTTGAAGACGAATTTCAACATTTCTCATATATTTGAGTGAGTTTGCATCTAACTTTGTCAGATATACGCTATTAACATCCATTGAAGCCCATTGAGGTCAACTGTCACTTTGTGTTGATTGAAAATTTTCAAAGTCTATCTTCCTAATTTGAAGACGAATTTCAACATTTCTCATATATTTGAGTGAGTTTGCATCTAACTTTGTCAGATATACGCTATTAACATCCATTGAAGCCCATTGAGGTCAACTGTCACTTTGTGTTGATTGAAAATTTTCAAAGTCTATCTTCCTAATTTGAAGTCGAATTTCAACCTTTCTTATATATTTGAGTGAGTTCGCATCTGACTTTGTCAGATATCGTCGATTAACATCCACTGAAGCCCATTGAGGTCGACTGTCACTTTGTGTTGATTGAAAATTTTCAAAGTCTATCTTCCTAATTTGAAGACGAATTTCAACATTTCTCATATATTTGAGTGAGTTTGCATCTAACTTTGTCAGATATACGCGATTAACATCCATTGAAGCCCATTGAGGTCAACTGTCACTTTGTGTTGATTGAAAATTTTCAAAGTCTATCTTCCTAATTTGAAGTCGAATTTCAACATTTCTTATATATTTGAGAGAGTTTGCATCTAACTTTGTCGATTAACATCCACTGAAGCCAATTGAGGTCGACTATCACTTTGTGTTGATTGAAAATTTTCAAAGTCTATCTTCCTAATTTGAAGTCGAATTTCAACATTTCTTATATATTTGAGAGAGTTTGCATCTAACTTTGTCAGATATAGGCGGTTAACATCCATTGAAGCCCATTGAGGTCGACTGTCACTTTGTGTTGATTGAAAATTTTTAAAGTCTATCTTCCTAATTTGAAGTCGATTTCCAACATTTCTCATATATTGGAGTGAGTTTGCATCTAACTTTGTCAGATATAGGCTCTTAACATCCATTGAAGCCCATTGAGGTCAACTGTCACTTTGTGTTGATTGAAAATTTTCGAAGTCTAACTTCCTAATTTGAAGTCGAATTTCAACCTTTCTTATATATTTGAGTGAGTTTGCATCTAACTTTGTCAGATATGTCAATTAACATCCATTGAAGCCGACTGTCACTTTGTGTTGATTAAAAATTTTCAAAGTCTATCTTCCTAATTTGAAGTCGAATATCAACCTTTCTTATATATTTGAGTGAGTTTGCATCTAACTTTGTCAGATATCGTCAATTAACATCCATTGAAGCCCATTGAGGTCGACTGTCACTTTGTGTTGATTGAAAATTTTCAAAGTCTATCTTTCTAATTTGAAGTCGAATTTCAACATTTCTCATATATTTGAGTGAGTTTGCATCTAACTTTGTCAGATATCGTCGATTAACATCCATTGAAGCCCATTGAGGTCGACTGTCACTTTGTGTTGATTGAAAATTTTCAAAGTCTATCTTCCTAATTTGAAGTCGAATTTCAACATTTCTCATATATTTGAGAGAGTTTGCATCTAACTCTGTCAGATATCGTCGATTAACATCCACTGAAGCCAATTGAGGTCGACTGTCACTTTGTGTTGATTGAAAATTTTCTAAGTCTATCTTCCTAATTTGAAGTCGAATTTCAACATTTCTCATATATTTGAGTGAGTTTGCATCTAACTTTGTCAGATATCGTCAATTAACATCCATTGAAGCCCATTGAGGTCGACTGTCACTTTGTGTTGATTGAAAATTTTCAAAGTCTATCTTCCTAATTTGAAGTCGAATTTCAACATTTCTCATATATTTGAGTGAGTTTGCATCTAACTTTGTCAGATATCGTCAATTAACATCCAATGAAGCCCATTGAGGTCGACTGTCACTTTGTGTTGATTAAAAATTTTCAAAGTCTATCTTCCTAATTTGAAGTCGAATTTCAACCTTTCTTATATATTTGAGTGAGTTCGCATCTGACTTTGTCAGATATCGTCGATTAACATCCACTGAAGCCCATTGAGGTCGACTGTCACTTTGTGTTGATTGAAAATTTTCAAAGTCTATCTTCCTAATTTGAAGACGAATTTCAACATTTCTCATATATTTGAGTGAGTTTGCATCTAACTTTGTCAGATATACGCGATTAACATCCATTGAAGCCCATTGAGGTCAACTGTCACTTTGTGTTGATTGAAAATTTTCAAAGTCTATCTTCCTAATTTGAAGTCGAATTACAACATTTCTTATATATTTGAGGGAGTTTGCATCTAACTTTGTCGATTAACATCCACTGAAGCCAATTGAGGTCGACTATCACTTTGTGTTGATTGAAAATTTTCAAAGTCTATCTTCCTAATTTGAAGTCGAATTTCAACATTTCTTATATATTTGAGAGAGTTTGCATCTAACTTTGTCAGATATAGGCGATTAACATCCATTGAAGCCCATTGAGGTCGACTGTCACTTTGTGTTGATTGAAAATTTTTAAAGTCTATCTTCCTAATTTGAAGTCGATTTCCAACATTTCTCATATATTGGAGTGAGTTTGCATCTAACTTTGTCAGATATAGGCTCTTAACATCCATTGAAGCCCATTGAGGTCAACTGTCACTTTGTGTTGATTGAAAATTTTCGAAGTCTATCTTCCTAATTTGAAGTCGAATTTCAACCTTTCTTATATATTTGAGTGAGTTTGCATCTAACTTTGTCAGATATGTCAATTAACATCCATTGAAGCCGACTGTCACTTTGTGTTGATTAAAAATTTTCAAAGTCTATCTTCCTAATTTGAAGTCGAATATCAACCTTTCTTATATATTTGAGTGAGTTTGCATCTAACTTTGTCAGATATCGTCAATTAACATCCATTGAATCCCATTGAGGTCGACTGTCACTTTGTGTTGATTGAAAATTTTCAAAGTCTATCTTTCTAATTTGAAGTCGAATTTCAACATTTCTCATATATTTGAGTGAGTTTGCATCTAACTTTGTCAGATATCGTCGATTAACATCCATTGAAGCCCATTGAGGTCGACTGTCACTTTGTGTTGATTGAAAATTTTCAAAGTCTATCTTCCTAATTTGAAGTCGAATTTCAACATTTCTCATATATTTGAGAGAGTTTGCATCTAACTCTGTCAGATATCGTCGATTAACATCCACTGAAGCCAATTGAGGTCGACTGTCACTTTGTGTTGATTGAAAATTTTCTAAGTCTATTTTCCTAATTTGAAGTCGAATTTCAACATTTCTCATATATTTGAGTGAGTTTGCATCTAACTTTGTCAGATATCGTCGATTAACATCCATTGAAGCCCATTGAGGTCGATTGTCATTTTGTGTTGATTGAAAATTTTCAAAGTCTATCTTCCTAATTTGAAGTCGAATTTCAACATTTCTTATATATTTGAGAGAGTTTGCATCTAACTTTGTCAGATATCGTCGATTAACTTCCATTGAAGCCCATTTAAGTCAACTGTCACTTTGTGTTGATTGAAAATTTTCATAGTCTATCTTCCTAATTTGAAGTCGAATTTCAACATTTCTTATATATTTGAGAGAGTTTGCATCTAACTTTGTCAGATATCGTCGATTAACTTCCATTGAAGCCCATTTAAGTCAACTGTCACTTTGTGTTGATTGAAAATTTTCATAGTCTATCTTCCTAATTTGAAGTCGAATTTCAACATTTCTCATATATTTGAGTGAATTTGCATCTAACTTTGTCAGATATAGGCGATTAACATCCATTGAAGCCCATTGAGGTCGACTGTCACTTTGTGTTGATTGAAAATTTTTAAAGTCTATCTTCCTAATTTGAAGTCGATTTCCAACATTTCTCATATATTGGAGTGAGTTTGCATCTAACTTTGTCAGATATAGGCTCTTAACATCCATTGAAGCCCATTGAGGTCAACTGTCACTTTGTGTTGATTGAAAATTTTCGAAGTCTATCTTCCTAATTTGAAGTCGAATTTCAACCTTTCTTATATATTTGAGTGAGTTTGCATCTAACTTTGTCAGATATGTCAATTAACATCCATTGAAGCCGACTGTCACTTTGTGTTGATTAAAAATTTTCAAAGTCTATCTTCCTAATTTGAAGTCGAATATCAACCTTTCTTATATATTTGAGTGAGTTTGCATCTAACTTTGTCAGATATCGTCAATTAACATCCATTGAAGCCCATTGAGGTCGACTGTCACTTTGTGTTGATTGAAAATTTTCAAAGTCTATCTTTCTAATTTGAAGTCGAATTTCAACATTTCTTATATATTTGAGTGAGTTTGCATCTAACTTTGTCAGATATCGTCGATTAACATCCATTGAAGCCCATTGAGGTCGACTGTCACTTTGTGTTGATTGAAAATTTTCAAAGTCTATCTTCCTAATTTGAAGTCGAATTTCAACATTTCCCATATATTTGAGAGAGTTTGCATCTAACTCTGTCAGATATCGTCGATTAACATCCACTGAAGCCAATTGGGGTCGACTGTCACTTTGTGTTGATTGAAAATTTTCTAAGTCTATCTTCCTAATTTGAAGTCGAATTTCAACATTTCTCATATATTTGAGTGAGTTTGCATCTAACTTTGTCAGATATCGTCAATTAACATCCATTGAACCCCATTGAGGTCGACTGTCACTTTGTGTTGATTGAAAATTTTCAAAGTCTATCTTCCTAATTTGAAGTCGAATTTCAACATTTCTCATATATTTGAGTGAGTTTGCTTCTAACTTTGTCAGATATCGTCAATTAACATCCAATGAAGCCCATTGAGGTCGACTGTCACTTTGTGTTGATTAAAAATTTTCAAAGTCTATCTTCCTAATTTGAAGTCGAATTTCAACCTTTCTTATATATTTGAGTGAGTTCGCATCTGACTTTGTCAGATATCGTCGATTAACATCCACTGAAGCCCATTGAGGTCGACTGTCACTTTGTGTTGATTGAAAATTTTCAAAGTCTATCTTCCTAATTTGAAGACGAATTTCAACATTTCTCATATATTTGAGTGAGTTTGCATCTAACTTTGTCAGATATACGCGATTAACATCCATTGAAGCCCATTGAGGTCAACTGTCACTTTGTGTTGATTGAAAATTTTCAAAGTCTATCTTCCTAATTTGAAGTCGAATTTCAACATTTCTTATATATTTGAGAGAGTTTGCATCTAACTTTGTCGATTAACATCCACTGAAGCCAATTGAGGTCGACTATCACTTTGTGTTGATTGAAAATTTTCAAAGTCTATCTTCCTAATTTGAAGTCGATTTCCAACATTTCTCATATATTGGAGTGAGTTTGCATCTAACTTTGTCAGATATAGGCTCTTAACATCCATTGAAGCCCATTGAGGTCAACTGTCACTTTGTGTTGATTGAAAATTTTCGAAGTCTATCTTCCTAATTTGAAGTCGAATTTCAACCTTTCTTATATATTTGAGTGAGTTTGCATCTAACTTTGTCAGATATGTCAATTAACATCCATTGAAGCCGACTGTCACTTTGTGTTGATTGAAAATTTTCAAAGTCTATCTTTCTAATTTGAAGTCGAATTTCAACATTTCTCATATATTTGAGTGAGTTTGCATCTAACTTTGTCAGATATCGTCGATTAACATCCATTGAAGCCCATTGAGGTCGACTGTCACTTTGTGTTGATTGAAAATTTTCAAAGTCTATTTTCCTAATTTGAAGTCGAATTTCAACATTTCTCATATATTTGAGTGAGTTTGCATCTAACTTTGTCAGATATCGTCGATTAACATCCATTGAAGCCCATTGAGGTCGATTGTCATTTTGTGTTGATTAAAAATTTTCAAAGTCTATCTTCCTAATTTGAAGTCGAATTTCAACATTTCTTATATATTTGAGAGAGTTTGCATCTAACTTTGTCAGATATCGTCGATTAACTTCCATTGAAGCCCATTTAAGTCAACTGTCACTTTGTGTTGATTGAAAATTTTCATAGTCTATCTTCCTAATTTGAAGTCGAATTTCAACATTTCTTATATATTTGAGAGAGTTTGCATCTAACTTTGTCAGATATCGTCGATAAACTTCCATTGAAGCCCATTTAAGTCAACTGTCACTTTGTGTTGATTGAAAATTTTCATAGTCTATCTTCCTAATTTGAAGTCGAATTCCAACATTTCTCATATATTTGAGTGAATTTGCATCTAACTTTGTCAGATATAGGCGATTAACATCCATTGAAGCCCATTGAGGTCGACTGTCACTTTGTGTTGATTGAAAATTTTTAAAGTCTATCTTCCTAATTTGAAGTCGATTTCCAACATTTCTCATATATTGGAGTGAGTTTGCATCTAACTTTGTCAGATATAGGCGATTAACATCCATTGAAGCCCATTGAGGTCGAGTGTCACTTTGTGTTGATTGAAAATTTTTTAAGTCTATCTTCCTAATTTGAAGTCGATTTCCAACATTTCTCATATATTGGAGTGAGTTTGCATCTAACTTTGTCAGATATAGGCGATTAACATCCATTGAAGCCCATTGAGGTCAACTGTCACTTTGTGTTGATTGAAAATTTTCGAAGTCTATCTTCCTAATTTGATGTCGAATTTCAACATTTCTTATATATTTGAGTGAGTTCGCATCTAACTTTGTTAGATATCGTCGATTAACATCCATTGAAGTCCATTGAGGTCGATTGTCACTTTGTGTTGATTAAAAATTTTCAAAGTCTATCTTCCTAATTTGAAGTCGAATTTCAACCTTTCTTATATATTTGAGTGAGTTCGCATCTAACTTTGTCAGATATCGTCGATTAACATCCATTGAAGTCCATTGAGGTCGATTGTCACTTTGTGTTGATTAAAAATTTTCAAAGTCTATCTTCCTAATTTGAAGTCGAATTTCAACATTTCTCATATATTTGAGTGAGTTTGCATCTAACTTTGTCAGATATCGTCGATTAACATCCATTGAAGCCCATTGAGGTCGACTGTCACTTTGTGTTCATTGAAAATTTTCAAAGTCTATCTTCCTAATTAGAAGTCGAATTTCAACATTTCTCATATATTTGAGTGAGTTTGCATCTAACTTTGTCAGATATCGTCAATTAACATCCATTGAAGCCCATTGAGGTCGACTGTCACTTTGTGTTGATTGAAAATTTTCAAAGTCTATCTTCCTAATTTGAAGTCGAATTTCAACATTTCTCATATATTTGAGAGAGTTTGCATCTAACTCTGTCAGATATCGTCGATTAACATCCATTGAAGCCCATTGAGGTCGACTGTCACTTTGTGTTCATTGAAAATTTTCAAAGTCTATCTTCCTAATTAGAAGTCGAATTTCAACATTTCTCATATATTTGAGTGAGTTTGCATCTAACTTTGTCAGATATCGTCGATTAACATCCATTGAAGCCCATTGAGGTCGACTGTCACTTTGTGTTGATTGAAAATTTTCAAAGTCTATCTTCCTAATTTGAAGTCGAATTTCAACATTTCTCATATATTTGAGAGAGTTTGCATCTAACTCTGTCAGATATCGTCGATTAACATCCACTGAAGCCAATTGAGGTCGACTGTCACTTTGTGTTGATTGAAAATTTTCTAAGTCTATTTTCCTAATTTGAAGTCGAATTTCAACATTTCTCATATATTTGAGTGAGTTTGCATCTAACTTTGTCAGATATCGTCGATTAACATCCATTGAAGCCCATTAAGGTCGATTGTCAATTTGTGTTGATTGAAAATTTTCAAAGTCTATCTTCCTAATTTGAAGTCGAATTTCAACATTTCTTATATATTTGAGAGAGTTTGCATCTAACTTTGTCAGATATCGTCGATTAACTTCCATTGAAGCCCATTTAAGTCAACTGTCACTTTGTGTTGATTGAAAATTTTCATAGTCTATCTTCCTAATTTGAAGTCGAATTTCAACATTTCTCATATATTTGAGTGAATTTGCATCTAACTTTGTCAGATATAGGCGATTAACATCCATTGAAGCCCATTGAGGTCGACTGTCACTTTGTGTTGATTGAAAATTTTTAAAGTCTATCTTCCTAATTTGAAGTCGATTTCCAACATTTCTCATATATTGGAGTGAGTTTGCATCTAACTTTGTCAGATATAGGCGATTAACATCCATTGAAGCCCATTGAGGTCAACTGTCACTTTGTGTTGATTGAAAATTTTCGAAGTCTATCTTCCTAATTTGAAGTCGAATTTCAACATTTCTTATATATTTGAGTGAGTTCGCATCTATCTTTGTCAGATATCGTCGATTAACATCCATTGAAGTCCATTGAGGTCGATTGTCACTTTGTGTTGATTAAAAATTTTCAAAGTCTATCTTCCTAATTTGAAGTCGAATTTCAACCTTTCTTATATATTTGAGTGACTTCGCATCTAACTTTGTCAGATATCGTCGATTAACATCCACTGAAGCCCATTGAGGTCGACTGTCACTTTGTGTTGATTGAAAATTTTCAAAGTCTATCTTCCTAATTTGAAGTCGAATTTCAACATTTCTCATATATTTGGGTGAGTTCGCATCTAACTTTGTCAGATATCGTCGATTAACATCCACTGAAGCCCATTGAGGTCGACTGTCACTTTGTGTTGATTGAAAATTTTCAAAGTCTATCTTCCTAATTTGAAGTCGAATTTCAACATTTCTTATATATTTGAGAGAGTTTGCATCTAACTTTGTCAGATATCGTCGATTAAAATCCACTGAAGCCAATTGAGGTCGACTGTCACTTTGTGTTGATTGAAAATTTTCAAAGTCTATCTTCCTAATTTGAAGTCGAATTCCAACCTTTCTTATATATTTGAGTGAGTTTGCATCTAACTTTGTCAGATATGTCAATTAACATCCATTGAAGCCCATTGAGGTCGACTGTCACTTTGTGTTGATTAAAAATTTTCAAAGTCTATCTTCCTAATTTGAAGTCGAATATCAACCTTTCTTATATATTTGAGTGAGTTTGCATCTAACTTTGTCAGATATCGTCAATTAACATCCATTGAAGCCCATTGAGGTCGACTGTCACTTTGTGTTCATTGAAAATTTTCAAAGTCTATCTTCCTAATTAGAAGTCGAATTTCAACATTTCTCATATATTTGAGTGAGTTTGCATCTAACATTGTCAGATATCGTCAATTAACATCCATTGAAGCCCATTGAGGTCGACTGTCACTTTGTGTTGATTGAAAATTTTCAAAGTCTATCTTCCTAATTTGAAGTCGAATTTCAACATTTCTCATATATTTGAGTGAGTTTGCATCTAACTTTGTCAGATATCGTCAATTAACATCCATTGAAGCCCATTGAGGTCGACTGTCACTTTGTGTTGATTGAAAATTTTCAAAGACTATCTTCCTAATTTGAAGTCGAATTTCAACATTTCTCATATATTTGAGAGAGATTGCATCTAACTTTGTCAGATATCGTCGATTAACATCCACTGAAGCCAATTGAGGTCGACTGTCACTTTGTGTTGATTGAAAATTTTCCAAGTCTATTTTCCTAATTTGAAGTCGAATTTCAACATTTCTCATATATTTGAGTGAGTTTGCATCTAACTTTGTCAGATATCGTCGATTAACATCCACTGAAGCCCATTGAGGTCGACTGTCACTTTGTGTTCATTGAAAATTTTCAAAGTCTATCTTCCTAATTTGAAGACGAATTTCAACATTTCTTATATATTTGAGAGAGTTTGCATATAACTTTGTCAGATATCGTCGATTAACTACCACTGAAGCCAATTGAGGTCGACTGTCACTTTGTGTTGATTGAAAATTTTCAAAGTCTATCTTCCTAATTTGAAGTCGAATTTCAACATTTCTCATATATTTGAGTGAGTTCGCATCTAACTTTGTCAGATATCGTCGATTAACATCCACTGAAGCCCATTGAGGTCGACTGTCACTTTGTGTTCATTGAAAATTTTCAAAGTCTATCTTCCTAATTTGAAGACGAATTTCAACATTTCTCATATATTTGAGTGAGTTTGCATCTAACTTTGTCAGATATACGCGATTAACATCCATTGGAGCCCATTGAGGTCAACTGTCACTTTGTGTTAATTGAAAATTTTCAAAGTCTATCTTCCTAATTTGAAGTCGATTTCAACATTTCTCATATATTTGAGTGAGTTCGCATCTAACTTTGTCAGATATCGTCGATTAACATCCACTGAAGCCAATTGAGGTCGACTGTCACTTTGTGTTGATTGAAAATTTTCAAAGTCTATCTTCCTAAGTTGAAGTCGAATTTCAACACTTCTTATATATTTGAGAGAGTTTGCATCTTAATTTGTCAGATATCGTCGATTAACTTCCATTGAAGCCCATTTAGGTCAACTGTCACTTTGTGTTTATTGAAAATTTTCATAGTCTATCTTCCTAATTTGAAGTCTAATTTCAACATTTCTCATATATTTGAGTGAGTTTGCATCTAACTTTGTCAGATATCGTCGATTAACTTCCATTGAAGCCCATTGAGGTCAACTGTCACTTTGTGTTGATTGAAAATTTTCAAAGTCTATCTTCCTAAGTTGAAGTCGAATTTCAACATTTCTCATATATTTGAGAGAGTTTGCATATAACTTTGTCAGATATCGTCGATTATCTACCACTGAAGCCAATTGAGGTCGACTGTCACTTTGTGTTGATTGAAAATTTTCAAAGTCTATCTTCCTAATTTGAAGTCGAATTTCAACATTTCTCATATATTTGAGTGAGTTCGCATCTAACTTTGTCAGATATTGTCGATTAACATCCACTGAAGCCCATTGAGGTCGACTGTCACTTTGTGTTCATTGAAAATTTTCAAAGTCTATCTTCCTAATTTGAAGTCGAATTCCAACCTTTCTTATATATTTGAGTGAGTTTGCATCTAACTTTGTCAGATATGTCAATTAACATCCATTGAAGCCCATTGAGGTCGACTGTCACTTTGTGTTGATTAAAAATTTTCAAAGTCTATCTTCCTAATTAGGAGTCGAATATCAACCTTTCTTATATATTTGAGTGAGTTTGCATCTAACTTTGTCAGATATCGTCAATTAACATCCATTGAAGCCCATTGAGGTCGACTGTCACTTTGTGTTCATTGAAAATTTTCAAAGTCTA
This sequence comes from Diorhabda sublineata, assembly GCF_026230105.1. Classification (NCBI taxonomy): domain Eukaryota; kingdom Metazoa; phylum Arthropoda; class Insecta; order Coleoptera; family Chrysomelidae; genus Diorhabda; species Diorhabda sublineata. Next base: position 217,579 of record NW_026614166.1, read on the forward strand.
TCTTCCTAATTTGAAGTCGAATTTCAACATTTCTCATATATTTGAGTGAGTTTGCATCTAACTTTGTCAGATATCGTCAATTAACATCCATTGAAGCCCATTGAGGTCGACTGTCACTTTGTGTTGATTGAAAATTTTCAAAGTCTATCTTCCTAATTTGAAGTCGAATTTCAACATTTCTCATATATTTGAGTGAGTTTGCTTCTAACTTTGTCAGATATCGTCAATTAACATCCATTGAAGCCCATTGAGGTCGACTATCACTTTGTGTTGATTGAAAATTTTCAAAGTCTATCTTCCTAATTTGAAGTCGAATTTCAACATTTCTCATATATTTGAGAGAGTTTGCATCTAACTTTGTCAGATATCGTCGATTAACATCCACTGAAGCCAATTGAGGTCGACTGTCAATTTGTGTTGATTGAAAATTTTCAGTCTATTTTCGTAATTTGAAGTCGAATTTCAACATTTCTCATATATTTGAGTGAGTTTGCATCTAACTTTGTCAGATATCGTCGATTAACATCCATTGAAGCCCATTGAGGTCGATTGTCAATTTGTGTTGATTGAAAATTTTCAAAGTCTATCTTCCTAATTTGAAGTCGAATTTCAACATTTCTTATATATTTGAGAGAGTTTGCATATAACTTTGTCAGATATCGTCGATTAACTACCACTAAAGCCAATTGAGGTCGACTGTCACTTTGTGTTGATTGAAAATTTTCAAAGTCTATCTTCCTAATTTGAAGTCGAATTTCAACATTTCTCATAAATTTGAGTGAGTTCGCATCTAACTTTGTCAGATATCGTCGATTAACATCCACTGAAGCCCATTGAGGTCGACTGTCACTTTGTGTTCAGTGAAAATTTTCAAAGTCTATCTTCCTAATTTGAAGTCGAATTCCAACCTTTCTTATATATTTGAGTGAGTTTGCATCTAACTTTGTCAGATATGTCAATTAACATCCATTGAAGCCCATTGAGGTCGACTGTAACTTTGTGTTGATTAAAAATTTTCAAAGTCTATCTTCCTAATTTGAAGTCGAATATCAACCTTCCTTATATATTTGAGTGAGTTTGCATCTAACTTTGTCAGATATCGTCGATTAACATCCACTGAAGCCCATTGATGTCGACTGTCACTTTGTGTTCATTGAAAATTTTCAAAGTCTATCTTCCTAATTTGAAGACGAATTTCAACATTTCTTATATATTTGAGAGAGTTTGCATATAACTTTGTCAGATATCGTCGATTAACTACCACTGAAGCCAATTGAGGTCGACTGTCACTTTGTGTTGATTGAAAATTTTCAAAGTCTATCTTCCTAATTTGAAGTCGAATTTCAACATTTCTCATATATTTGAGTGAGTTCGCATCTAACTTTGTCAGATATCGTCGATTAACATCCACTGAAGCCCATTGAGGTCGACTGTCACTTTGTGTTCATTGAAAATTTTCAAAGTCTATCTTCCTAATTTGAAGACGAATTTCAACATTTCTCATATATTTGAGTGAGTTTGCATCTAACTTTGTCAGATATACGCGATTAACATCCATTGGAGCCCATTGAGGTCAACTGTCACTTTGTGTTAATTGAAAATTTTCAAAGTCTATCTTCCTAATTTGAAGTCGATTTCAACATTTCTCATATATTTGAGTGAGTTCGCATCTAACTTTGTCAGATATCGTCGATTAACATCCACTGAAGCCAATTGAGGTCGACTGTCACTTTGTGTTGATTGAAAATTTTCTAAGTCTATTTTCCTAATTTGAAGTCGAATTTCAATATTTCTCATATATTTGAGTGAGTTTGCATCTAACTTTGTCAGATATCGTCGATTAACATCCATTGAAGCCCATTGAGGTCGATTGTCAATTTGTGTTGATTGAAAATTTTCAAAGTCTATCTTCCTAATTTGAAGTCGAATTTCAACACTTCTTATATATTTGAGAGAGTTTGCATCTTAATTTGTCAGATATCGTCGATTAACTTCCATTGAAGCCCATTTAGGTCAACTGTCACTTTGTGTTAATTGAAAATTTTCAAAGTCTATCTTCCTAATTTGAAGTCGATTTCAACATTTCTCATATATTTGAGTGAGTTCGCATCTAACTTTGTCAGATATCGTCGATTAACATCCACTGAAGCCCATTGAGGTCGACTGTCACTTTGTGTTCATTGAAAATTTTCAAAGTCTATCTTCCTAATTTGAAGACGAATTTCAACATTTCTCATATATTTGAGTGAGTTTGCATCTAACTTTGTCAGATATACGCGATTAACATCCATTGGAGCCCATTGAGGTCAACTGTCACTTTGTGTTAATTGAAAATTTTCATAGTCTATCTTCCTAATTTGAAGTCTAATTTCAACATTTCTCATATATTTGAGTGAGTTTGCATCTAACTTTGTCAGATATCGTCGATTAACTTCCATTGAAGCCCATTGAGGTCAACTGTCACTTTGTGTTGATTGAAAATTTTCAAAGTCTATCTTCCTAAGTTGAAGTCGAATTTCAACATTTCTCATATATTTGAGAGAGTTTGCATATAACTTTGTCAGATATCGTCGATTATCTACCACTGAAGCCAATTGAGGTCGACTGTCACTTTGTGTTGATTGAAAATTTTCAAAGTCTATCTTCCTAATTTGAAGTCGAATTTCAACATTTCTCATATATTTGAGTGAGTTCGCATCTAACTTTGTCAGATATCGTCGATTAACATCCACTGAAGCCCATTGAGGTCGACTGTCACTTTGTGTTCATTGAAAATTTTCAAAGTCTATCTTCCTAATTTGAAGTCGAATTCCAACCTTTCTTATATATTTGAGTGAGTTTGCATCTAACTTTGTCAGATATGTCAATTAACATCCATTGAGGCCCATTGAGGTCGACTGTCACTTTGTGTTGATTAAAAATTTTCAAAGTCTATCTTCCTAATTAGAAGTCGAATACCAACCTTTCTTATATATTTGAGTGAGTTTGCATCTAACTTTGTCAGATATCGTCAATTAACATCCATTGAAGCCCATTGAGGTCGACTGTCACTTTGTGTTCATTGAAAATTTTCAAAGTCTATCTTCCTAATTTGAAGTCGAATTTCAACATTTCTCATATATTTGAGTGAGTTTGCATCTAACTTTGTCAGATATCGTCAATTAACATCCATTGAAGCCCATTGAGGTCGACTGTCACTTTGTGTTGATTGAAAATTTTCAAAGTCTATCTTCCTAAGTTGAAGTCGAATTTCAACATTTCTCATATATTTGAGAGAGTTTGCATATAACTTTGTCAGATATCGTCGATTATCTACCACTGAAGCCAATTGAGGTCGACTGTCACTTTGTGTTGATTGAAAATTTTCAAAGTCTATCTTCCTAATTTGAAGTCGAATTTCAACATTTCTCATATATTTGAGTGAGTTCGCATCTAACTTTGTCAGATATCGTCGATTAACATCCACTGAAGCCCATTGAGGTCGACTGTCACTTTGTGTTCATTGAAAATTTTCAAAGTCTATCTTCCTAATTTGAAGTCGAATTCCAACATTTCTTATATATTTGAGTGAGTTTGCATCTAACTTTGTCAGATATGTCAATTAACATCCATTGAAGCCCATTGAGGTCGACTGTCACTTTGTGTTGATTAAAAATTTTCAAAGTCTATCTTCCTAATTAGAAGTCGAATATCAACCTTTCTTATATATTTGAGTGAGTTTGCATCTAACTTTGTCAGATATCGTCAATTAACATCCATTGAAGCCCATTGAGGTCGACTGTCACTTTGTGTTCATTGAAAATTTTCAAAGTCTATCTTCCTAATTTGAAGTCGAATTTCAACATTTCTCATATATTTGAGTGAGTTTGCATCTAACTTTGTCAGATATCGTCAATTAACATCCATTGAAGCCCATTGAGGTCGACTGTCACTTTGTGTTGATTGAAAATTTTCAAAGTCTATCTTCCTAATTTGAAGTCGAATTTCAACATTTCTCATATATTTGAGTGAGTTTGCTTCTAACTTTGTCAGATATCGTCAATTAACATCCATTGAAGCCCATTGAGGTCGACTATCACTTTGTGTTGATTGAAAATTTTCAAAGTCTATCTTCCTAATTTGAAGTCGAATTTCAACATTTCTCATATATTTGAGAGAGTTTGCATATAACTTTGTCAGATATCGTCGATTATCTACCACTGAAGCCAATTGAGGTCGACTGTCACTTTGTGTTGATTGAAAATTTTCAAAGTCTATCTTCCTAATTTGAAGTCGAATTTCAACATTTCTCATATATTTGAGTGAGTTCGCATCTAACTTTGTCAGATATCGTCGATTAACATCCACTGAAGCCCATTGAGGTCGACTGTCACTTTGTGTTCATTGAAAATTTTCAAAGTCTATCTTCCTAATTTGAAGACGAATTTCAACATTTCTCATATATTTGAGTGAGTTTGCATCTAACTTTGTCAGATATACGCGATTAACATCCATTGGAGCCCATTGAGGTCAACTGTCACTTTGTGTTAATTGAAAATTTTCAAAGTCTATCTTCCTAATTTGAAGTCGATTTCAACATTTCTCATATATTTGAGTGAGTTCGCATCTAACTTTGTCAGATATCGTCGATTAACATCCACTGAAGCCAATTGAGGTCGACTGTCACTTTGTGTTGATTGAAAATTTTCTAAGTCTATTTTCCTAATTTGAAGTCGAATTTCAATATTTCTCATATATTTGAGTGAGTTTGCATCTAACTTTGTCAGATATCGTCGATTAACATCCATTGAAGCCCATTGAGGTCGATTGTCAATTTGTGTTGATTGAAAATTTTCAAAGTCTATCTTCCTAATTTGAAGTCGAATTTCAACACTTCTTATATATTTGAGAGAGTTTGCATCTTAATTTGTCAGATATCGTCGATTAACTTCCATTGAAGCCCATTTAGGTCAACTGTCACTTTGTGTTAATTGAAAATTTTCAAAGTCTATCTTCCTAATTTGAAGTCGATTTCAACATTTCTCATATATTTGAGTGAGTTCGCATCTAACTTTGTCAGATATCGTCGATTAACATCCACTGAAGCCCATTGAGGTCGACTGTCACTTTGTGTTCATTGAAAATTTTCAAAGTCTATCTTCCTAATTTGAAGACGAATTTCAACATTTCTCATATATTTGAGTGAGTTTGCATCTAACTTTGTCAGATATACGCGATTAACATCCATTGGAGCCCATTGAGGTCAACTGTCACTTTGTGTTAATTGAAAATTTTCATAGTCTATCTTCCTAATTTGAAGTCTAATTTCAACATTTCTCATATATTTGAGTGAGTTTGCATCTAACTTTGTCAGATATCGTCGATTAACTTCCATTGAAGCCCATTGAGGTCAACTGTCACTTTGTGTTGATTGAAAATTTTCAAAGTCTATCTTCCTAAGTTGAAGTCGAATTTCAACATTTCTCATATATTTGAGAGAGTTTGCATATAACTTTGTCAGATATCGTCGATTATCTACCACTGAAGCCAATTGAGGTCGACTGTCACTTTGTGTTGATTGAAAATTTTCAAAGTCTATCTTCCTAATTTGAAGTCGAATTTCAACATTTCTCATATATTTGAGTGAGTTCGCATCTAACTTTGTCAGATATCGTCGATTAACATCCACTGAAGCCCATTGAGGTCGACTGTCACTTTGTGTTCATTGAAAATTTTCAAAGTCTATCTTCCTAATTTGAAGTCGAATTCCAACCTTTCTTATATATTTGAGTGAGTTTGCATCTAACTTTGTCAGATATGTCAATTAACATCCATTGAGGCCCATTGAGGTCGACTGTCACTTTGTGTTGATTAAAAATTTTCAAAGTCTATCTTCCTAATTAGAAGTCGAATACCAACCTTTCTTATATATTTGAGTGAGTTTGCATCTAACTTTGTCAGATATCGTCAATTAACATCCATTGAAGCCCATTGAGGTCGACTGTCACTTTGTGTTCATTGAAAATTTTCAAAGTCTATCTTCCTAATTTGAAGTCGAATTTCAACATTTCTCATATATTTGAGTGAGTTTGCATCTAACTTTGTCAGATATCGTCAATTAACATCCATTGAAGCCCATTGAGGTCGACTGTCACTTTGTGTTGATTGAAAATTTTCAAAGTCTATCTTCCTAAGTTGAAGTCGAATTTCAACATTTCTCATATATTTGAGAGAGTTTGCATATAACTTTGTCAGATATCGTCGATTATCTACCACTGAAGCCAATTGAGGTCGACTGTCACTTTGTGTTGATTGAAAATTTTCAAAGTCTATCTTCCTAATTTGAAGTCGAATTTCAACATTTCTCATATATTTGAGTGAGTTCGCATCTAACTTTGTCAGATATCGTCGATTAACATCCACTGAAGCCCATTGAGGTCGACTGTCACTTTGTGTTCATTGAAAATTTTCAAAGTCTATCTTCCTAATTTGAAGTCGAATTCCAACATTTCTTATATATTTGAGTGAGTTTGCATCTAACTTTGTCAGATATGTCAATTAACATCCATTGAAGCCCATTGAGGTCGACTGTCACTTTGTGTTGATTAAAAATTTTCAAAGTCTATCTTCCTAATTAGAAGTCGAATATCAACCTTTCTTATATATTTGAGTGAGTTTGCATCTAACTTTGTCAGATATCGTCAATTAACATCCATTGAAGCCCATTGAGGTCGACTGTCACTTTGTGTTCATTGAAAATTTTCAAAGTCTATCTTCCTAATTTGAAGTCGAATTTCAACATTTCTCATATATTTGAGTGAGTTTGCATCTAACTTTGTCAGATATCGTCAATTAACATCCATTGAAGCCCATTGAGGTCGACTGTCACTTTGTGTTGATTGAAAATTTTCAAAGTCTATCTTCCTAATTTGAAGTCGAATTTCAACATTTCTCATATATTTGAGTGAGTTTGCTTCTAACTTTGTCAGATATCGTCAATTAACATCCATTGAAGCCCATTGAGGTCGACTATCACTTTGTGTTGATTGAAAATTTTCAAAGTCTATCTTCCTAATTTGAAGTCGAATTTCAACATTTCTCATATATTTGAGAGAGTTTGCATATAACTTTGTCAGATATCGTCGATTATCTACCACTGAAGCCAATTGAGGTCGACTGTCACTTTGTGTTGATTGAAAATTTTCAAAGTCTATCTTCCTAATTTGAAGTCGAATTTCAACATTTCTCATATATTTGAGTGAGTTCGCATCTAACTTTGTCAGATATCGTCGATTAACATCCACTGAAGCCCATTGAGGTCGACTGTCACTTTGTGTTCATTGAAAATTTTCAAAGTCTATCTTCCTAATTTGAAGTCGAATTCCAACATTTCTTATATATTTGAGTGAGTTTGCATCTAACTTTGTCAGATATGTCAATTAACATCCATTGAAGCCCATTGAGGTCGACTGTCACTTTGTGTTGATTAAAAATTTTCAAAGTCTATCTTCCTAATTAGAAGTCGAATATCAACCTTTCTTATATATTTGAGTGAGTTTGCATCTAACTTTGTCAGATATCGTCAATTAACATCCATTGAAGCCCATTGAGGTCGACTGTCACTTTGTGTTCATTGAAAATTTTCAAAGTCTATCTTCCTAATTTGAAGTCGAATTTCAACATTTCTCATATATTTGAGTGAGTTTGCATCTAACTTTGTCAGATATCGTCAATTAACATCCATTGAAGCCCATTGAGGTCGACTGTCACTTTGTGTTCATTGAAAATTTTCAAAGTCTATCTTCCTAATTTGAAGTCGAATTTCAACATTTCTCATATATTTGAGTGAGTTTGCATCTAACTTTGTCAGATATCGTCAATTAACATCCATTGAAGCCCATTGAGGTCGACTATCACTTTGTGTTGATTGAAAATTTTCAAAGTCTATCTTCCTAGTTTGAAGTCGAATTTCAACATTTCTCATATATTTGAGAGAGTTTGCATCTAACTTTGTCAGATATGTCAATTAACATCCATTGAAGCCCATTGAGGTCGACTGTCACTTTGTGTTGATTAAAAATTTTCAAAGTCTATCTTCCTAATTAGAAGTCGAATATCAACCTTTCTTATATATTTGAGTGAGTTTGCATCTAACTTTGTCAGATATCGTCAATTAACATCCATTGAAGCCCATTGAGGTCGACTGTCACTTTGTGTTCATTGAAAATTTTCAAAGTCTATCTTCCTAATTTGAAGTCGAATTTCAACATTTCTCATATATTTGAGTGAGTTTGCATCTAACTTTGTCAGATATCGTCGATTATCTACCACTGAAGCCAATTGAGGTCGACTGTCACTTTGTGTTGATTGAAAATTTTCAAAGTCTATCTTCCTAATTTGAAGTCGAATTTCAACATTTCTCATATATTTGAGTGAGTTCGCATCTAACTTTGTCAGATATCGTCGATTAACATCCACTGAAGCCCATTGAGGTCGACTGTCACTTTGTGTTCATTGAAAATTTTCAAAGTCTATCTTCCTAATTTGAAGTCGAATTCCAACATTTCTTATATATTTGAGTGAGTTTGCATCTAACTTTGTCAGATATGTCAATTAACATCCATTGAAGCCCATTGAGGTCGACTGTCACTTTGTGTTGATTAAAAATTTTCAAAGTCTATCTTCCTAATTAGAAGTCGAATATCAACCTTTCTTATATATTTGAGTGAGTTTGCATCTAACTTTGTCAGATATCGTCAATTAACATCCATTGAAGCCCATTGAGGTCGACTGTCACTTTGTGTTCATTGAAAATTTTCAAAGTCTATCTTCCTAATTTGAAGTCGAATTTCAACATTTCTCATATATTTGAGTGAGTTTGCATCTAACTTTGTCAGATATCGTCAATTAACATCCATTGAAGCCCATTGAGGTCGACTGTCACTTTGTGTTCATTGAAAATTTTCAAAGTCTATCTTCCTAATTTGAAGTCGAATTTCAACATTTCTCATATATTTGAGTGAGTTTGCATCTAACTTTGTCAGATATCGTCAATTAACATCCATTGAAGCCCATTGAGGTCGACTATCACTTTGTGTTGATTGAAAATTTTCAAAGTCTATCTTCCTAGTTTGAAGTCGAATTTCAACATTTCTCATATATTTGAGAGAGTTTGCATCTAACTTTGTCAGATATCGTCGATTAACATCCACTGAAGCCAATTGAGGTCGACTGTCAATTTGTGTTGATTGAAAATTTTCAGTCTATTTTCGTAATTTGAAGTCGAATTTCAACATTTCTCATATATTTGAGTGAGTTTGCATCTAACTTTGTCAGATATCGTCGATTAACATCCATTGAAGCCCATTGAGGTCGATTGTCAATTTGTGTTGATTGAAAATTTTCAAAGTCTATCTTCCTAATTTGAAGTCGAATTTCAACATTTCTTATATATTTGAGAGAGTTTGCATATAACTTTGTCAGATATCGTCGATTAACTACCACTAAAGCCAATTGAGGTCGACTGTCACTTTGTGTTGATTGAAAATTTTCAAAGTCTATCTTCCTAATTTGAAGTCGAATTTCAACATTTCTCATAAATTTGAGTGAGTTCGCATCTAACTTTGTCAGATATCGTCGATTAACATCCACTGAAGCCCATTGAGGTCGACTGTCACTTTGTGTTCAGTGAAAATTTTCAAAGTCTATCTTCCTAATTTGAAGTCGAATTCCAACCTTTCTTATATATTTGAGTGAGTTTGCATCTAACTTTGTCAGATATGTCAATTAACATCCATTGAAGCCCATTGAGGTCGACTGTAACTTTGTGTTGATTAAAAATTTTCAAAGTCTATCTTCCTAATTTGAAGTCGAATATCAACCTTCCTTATATATTTGAGTGAGTTTGCATCTAACTTTGTCAGATATCGTCAATTAACATCCATTGAAGCCCATTGAGGTCGACTGTCACTTTGTGTTCATTGAAAATTTTCAAAGTCTATCTTCCTAATTTGAAGTCGAATTTCAACATTTCTCATATATTTGAGAGAGTTTGCATCTAACTTTGTCAGATATCGTCGATTAACATCCACTGAAGCCAATTGAGGTCGACTGTCACTTTGTGTTGATTGAAAATTTTCAAAGTCTATTTTCCTAATTTGAAGTCGAATTTCAACATTTCTCATATATTTGAGTGAGTTTGCATCTAACTTTGTCAGATATCGTCGATTAACATCCATTGAAGCCCATTGAGGTCGATTGTCAATTTGTGTTGATTGAAAATTTTCAAAGTCTATCTTCCTAATTTGAAGTCGAATTTCAACATTTCTTATATATTTGAGAGAGTTTGCATATAACTTTGTCAGATATCGTCGATTAACTACCACTGAAGCCAATTGAGGTCGACTGTCACTTTGTGTTGATTGAAAATTTTCAAAGTCTATCTTCCTAATTTGAAGTCGAATTTCAACATTTCTCATATATTTGAGTGAGTTCGCATCTAACTTTGTCAGATATCGTCGATTAACATCCACTGAAGCCCATTGAGGTCGACTGTCACTTTGTGTTCATTGAAAATTTTCAAAGTCTATCTTCCTAATTTGAAGACGAATTTCAACATTTCTCATATATTTGAGTGAGTTTGCATCTAACTTTGTCAGATATACGCGATTAACATCCATTGGAGCCCATTGAGGTCAACTGTCACTTTGTGTTAATTGAAAATTTTCAAAGTCTATTTTCCTAATTTGAAGTCGAATTCCAACATTTCTTATATATTTGAGAGAGTTTGCATCTAACTTTGTCAGATATCGTCGATTAACTTCCATTGAAGCCCATTTAGGTCAATTGTCACTTTGTGTTGATTGGAAATTTTCATAGTCTATCTTCCTAATTTGAAGTCGAATTTCAACATTTCTCATATATTTGAGTGAGTTTGTATCTAACTTTGTCAGATATCGTCGATTAACTTCCATTGAAGCCCATTGAGGTCAACTGTCACTTTGTGTTGATTGAAAATTTTCATAGTCTATCTTCCTAATTTGAAATCGAATTTCAACATTTCTCATATATTTGAGTGAGTTCGCATCTAACTTTGTCAGATATCGTCGATTAACATCCACTGAAGCCCAATGAGGTCGACTGTCACTTTGTGTCCATTGAAAATTTTCAAAGTCTATCTTCCTAATTTGAAGACGAATTTCAACATTTCTCATATATTTGAGTGAGTTTGCATCTAACTTTGTCAGATATACGCGATTAACATCCATTGGAGCCCATTGAGGTCAACTGTCACTTTGTGTTAATTGAAAATTTTCAAAGTCTATCTTCCTAATTTGAAGTCGAATTTCAACATTTCTCATATATTTGAGTGAGTTCGCATCTAACTTTGTCAGATATCGTCGATTAACATCCACTGAAGCCAATTGAGGTCGACTGTCACTTTGTGTTGATTGAAAATTTTCAAAGTCTATCTTCCTAATTTGAAGTCGAATTTCAACATTTCTTATATATTTGAGAGAGTTTGCATCTAACTTTGTCAGATATCGTCGATTAACATCCACTGAAGCCAATTAAGGTCGACTGTCACTTTGTGTTGATTGAAAATTTTCAAAGTCTATCTTCCTAATTTGAAGTCGAATTTCAACATTTCTCATATATTTGAGTGAGTTCGCATCTAACTTTGTCAGATATCGTCGATTAACATCCACTGAAGCCAATTGAGGTCGACTGTCACTTTGTGTTGATTGAAAATTTTCAAAGTCTATCTTCCTAATTTGAAGTCGAATTTCAACATTTCTTATATATTTGAGAGAGTTTGCATCTAACTTTGTCAGATATCGTCGATTAACATCCACTGAAGCCCAGTTAGGTCAACTGTCACTTTGTGTTGATTGAAAATTTTCATAGTCTATCTTCCTAATTTGAAGTCGAATTTCAACATTTCTCATATATTTGAGTGAGTTTGCATCTAACTTTGTCAGATATCGGCGATTAACTTCCATTGAAGCCCATTGAGGTCGACTGTCACTTTGTGTTGATTGAAAATTTTCAAAGTCTATCTTCCTAATTTGAAGTCGAATTTCAACATTTCTCATATATTTGAGTGAGTTCGCATCTAACTTTGTCAGATATCGTCGATTAACATCCACTGAAGCCCAATGAGGTCGACTGTCACTTTGTGTTCATTGAAAATTTTCAAAGTCTATCTTCCTAATTTGAAGACGAATTTCAACATTTCTCATATATTTGAGTGAGTTTGCATCTAACTTTGTCAGATATACGCAATTAACATCCATTGGAGCCCATTGGGGTCAACTGGCACTTTGTGTTAATTGAAAATTTTCAAAGTCTATCTTCCTAATTTGAAGTCGAATTTCAACATTTCTCATATATTTGAGTGAGTTCGCATCTAACTTTGTCAGATATCGTCGATTAACATCCACTGAAGCCAATTGAGGTCGACTGTCACTTTGTGTTGATTGAAAATTTTCAAAGTCTATCTTCCTAATTTGAAGTCGAATTTGAACATTTCTTATATATTTGAGAGAGTTTGCATCTAACTTTGTCAGTTATCGTCGATTAACATCCACTGAAGCCAATTAAGGTCGACTGTCACTTTGTGTTGATTGAAAATTTTCAAAGTCTATCTTCCTAATTTGAAGTCGAATTTCAACATTTCTCATATATTTGAGTGAGTTCGCATCTAACTTTGTCAGATATCGTCGATTAACATCCACTGAAGCCAATTGAGGTTGACTGTCACTTTGTGTTGATTGAAAATTTTCAAAGTCTATCTTCCTAATTTGAAGTCGAATTTCAACATTTCTTATATATTCGAGAGAGTTTGCATCTAACTTTGTCAGATATCGTCGATTAACATCCACTGAAGCCCATTTAGGTCAACTGTCACTTTGTGTTGATTGAAAATTTTCATAGTCTATCTTCCTAATTTGAAGTCGAATTTCAACATTTCTCATATATTTGAGTGAGTTTGCATCTAACTTTGTCAGATATCGTCGACTAACTTCCACTGAAGCCCATTGAGGTCAACTGTCACTTTGTGTTAATTGAAAATTTTCAAAGTCTATCTTCCTAATTTGAAGTCGAATTTCAACATTTCTCATATATTTGAGTGAGTTCGCATCTAACTTTGTCAGATATCGTCGATTAACATCCACTGAAGCCAATTGAGGTCGACTGTCACTTTGTGTTGATTGAAAATTTTCTAAGTCTATTTTCCTAATTTGAAGTCGAATTTCAACATTTCTCATATATTTGAGTGAGTTTGCATCTAACTTTGTCAGATATCGTCGATTAACATCCATTGAAGCCCATTGAGGTCGATTGTCAATTTGTGTTGATTGAAAATTTTCAAAGTCTATCTTCCTAATTTGAAGTTGAAATTCAACATTTCTTATATATTTGAGAGAGTTTGCATCTAACTTTGTCAGATATCGTCGATTAACTTCCATTGAAGCCCATTTAGGTCAACTGTCACTTTGTGTTGATTGAAAATTTTCATAGTCTATCTTCCTAATTTGAAGTCGAATTTCAACATTTCTCATATATTTGAGTGAGTTTGCATCTAGCTTTGTCAGATATCGTCGATTAACTTCCATTGAAGCCCATTGAGGTCAACTGTCACTTTGTGTTGATTGAAAATTTTCAAAGTCTATCTTCCTAATTTGAAGTCGAATTTCAACATTTCTTATATATTTGAGAGAGTTTGCATATAACTTTGTCAGATATCGTCTATTAACTACCACTGAAGCCAATTGAGGTCGACTGTCACTTTGTGTTGATTGAAAATTTTCAAAGTCTATCTTCCTAATTTGAAGTCGAATTTCAACATTTCTGATATATTTGAGTGAGTTCGCATCTAACTTTGTCAGATATCGTCGATTAACATCCACTGAAGCCAATTGAGGTCGACTGTCACTTTGTGTTGATTGAAAATTTTCAAAGTCTATCTTCCTAATTTGAAGTCGAATTTCAACATTTCTTATATATTTGAGAGAGTTTGCATCTAACTTTGTCAGATATCGTCGATTAACATCCACTGAAGCCAATTAAGGTCGACTGTCACTTTGTGTTGATTGAAAATGTTCAAAGTCTATCTTCCTAGTTTGAAGTCGAATTTCAACATTTCTCATATATTTGAGAGAGTTTGCATCTAACTTTGTCAGATATCGTCGATTAACTACCACTGAAGCCAATTGAGGTCGACTGTCACTTTGTGTTGATTGAAAATTTTCAAAGTCTATCTTCCTAATTTGAAGTCAAATTTCAACATTTCTTATATATTTGAGAGAGTTTGCATCTAACTTTGTCAGATATCGTCGATTAACATCCACTGAAGCCCATTGAGGTCGACTGTCACTTTGTGTTGATTGAAAATTTTCAAAGTCTATCTTCCTAATTTGAAGTCGAATTTCAACATTTCTCATATATTTGAGTGAGTTCGCATCTAACTTTGTCAGATATCGTCGATTAACATCCACTGAAGCCCATTGAGGTCGACTGTCACTTTGTGTTCATTGAAAATTTTCAAAGTCTATCTTCCTAATTTGAAGACGAATTTCAACATTTCTCATATATTTGAGTGAGTTTGCATCTAACTTTGTCAGATATACGCGATTAACATCCATTGGAGCCCATTGAGGTCAACTGTCACTTTGTGTTAATTGAAAATTTTCAAAGTCTATCTTCCTAATTTGAAGTCGAATTTCAACATTTCTCATATATTTGAGTGAGTTCGCATCTAACTTTGTCAGATATCGTCGATTAACATCCACTGAAGCCAATTTAGGTCGACTGTCACTTTGTGTTGATTGAAAATTTTCAAAGTCTATCTTCCTAATTTGAAGTCGAATTTCAACATTTCTTATATATTTGAGAGAGTTTGCATCTAACTTTGTCAGATATCGTCGATTAACATCTACTGAAGCCAATTAAGGTCGACTGTCACTTTGTGTTGATTGAAAATTTTCAAAGTCTATCTCCCTAATTTGAAGTCGAATTTCAACATTTCTCATATATTTGATGAGTTTGCATCTAACTTTGTCAGATATCGTCGATTAACTACCACTGAAGCCAATTGAGGTCGACTGTCACTTTGTGTTGATTGAAAATTTTCAAAGTCTATCTTCCTAATTTGAAGTCGAATTTCAACATTTCTCATATATTTGAGTGAGTTCGCATCTAACTTTGTCAGATATCGTCGATTAACATCCACTGAAGCCAATTGAGGTCGCCTGTCACTTTGTGTTGATTGAAAATTTTCAAAGTCTATCTTCCTAATTTGAAGTCAAATTCCAACATTTCTTATATATTTGAGAGAGTTTGCATCTAACTTTGTCAGATATCGTCGATTAACATCCACTGAAGCCCATTGAGGTCGACTGTCACTTTGTGTTGATTGAAAATTTTCAAAGTCTATCTTCCTAATTTGAAGTCGAATTTCAACATTTCTCATATATTTGAGTGAGTTCGCATCTAACTTTGTCAGATATCGTCGATTAACATCCACTGAAGCCAATTGAGGTCGACTGTCACTTTGTGTTGATTGAAAATTTTCAAAGTCTATCTTCCTAATTTGAAGTCGAATTTCAACATTTCTTATATATTTGAGAGAGTTTGCATCTAACTTTGTCAGATATCGTCGATTAACATCCACTGAAGCCAATTTAGGTCGACTGTCACTTTGTGTTGATTGAAAATTTTCAAAGTCTATCTTCCTAATTTGAAGTCGAATTTCAACATTTCTTATATATTTGAGTGAGTTCGCATATAACTTTGTCAGATATCGTCGATTAACATCCACTGAAGCCAATTGAGGTCGACTGTCACTTTGTGTTGATTGAAAATTTTCATAGTCTATCTTCCTAATTTGAAGTCGAATTTCAACATTTCTTATATATTTGAGTGAGTTCGCATCTAACTTTGTCAGATATCGTCGATTAACATCCACTGAAGCCCATTGAGGTCGACTGTCACTTTGTGTTCATTGAAAATTTTCAGAGTCTATCTTCCTAATTTGAAGACGAATTTCAACATTTCTCATATATTTGAGTGAGTTTGCATCTAACTTTGTCAGATATCGTCGATTAACATCCATTGAAGCCCATTGAGGTCGATTGTCAATTTGTGTTGATTGAAAATTTTCAGAGTCTATCTTCCTAAGTTGAAGTCGAATTTCAACATTTCTCATATATTTGAGTGAGTTTGCATCTAACTTTGTCAGATATCGTCGATTAACATCCACTGAAGCCAATTGAGGTCAACTGTCACTTTGTGTTGATTGAAAATTTTCAAAGTCTATCTTCCTAATTTGAAGTCGAATTTCAACATTTCTCATATATTTGAGTGAGTTTGCATCTAACTTTGTCAGATATCGTCGATTAACATCCATTGAAGCCCATTGAGGTCGATTGTCAATTTGTGTTGATTGAAAATTTTCAAAGTCTATCTTCCTAATTTGAAGTCGAATTTCAACATTTCTTATATATTTGAGAGAGTTTGCATATAACTTTGTCAGATATCGTCTATTAACTACCACTGAAGCCAATTGAGGTCGACTGTCACTTTGTGTTGATTGAAAATTTTCAAAGTCTATCTTCCTAATTTGAAGTCGAATTTCAACATTTCTCATATATTTGAGTGAGTTCGCATCTAACTTTGTCAGATATCGTCGATTAACATCCACTGAAGCCAATTGAGGTCGACTGTCACTTTGTGTTGATTGAAAATTTTCAAAGTCTATCTTCCTAATTTGAAGTCGAATTTCAACATTTCTTATATATTTGAGAGAGTTTGCATCTAACTTTGTCAGATATCGTCGATTAACATCCACTGAAGCCAATTAAGGTCGACTGTCACTTTGTGTTGATTGAAAATTTTCAAAGTCTATTTTCCTAGTTTGAAGTCGAATTTCAACATTTCTCATATATTTGAGAGAGTTTGCATCTAACTTTGTCAGATATCGTCGATTAACTACCACTGAAGCCAATTGAGGTCGACTGTCACTTTGTGTTGATTGAAAATTTTCAAAGTCTATCTTCCTAATTTGAAGTCAAATTTCAACATTCCTTATATATTTGAGAGAGTTTGCATCTAACTTTGTCAGATATCGTCGATTAACATCCACTGAAGCCCATTGAGGTCGACTGTCACTTTGTGTTGATTGAAAATTTTCAAAGTCTATCTTCCTAATTTGAAGACGAATTTCAACATTTCTCATATATTTGAGTAAGTTTGCATCTAACTTTGTCAGATATACGCGATTAACATCCATTGGAGCCCATTGAGGTCAACTGTCACTTTGTGTTAATTGAAAATTTTCAAAGTCTATCTTCCTAATTTGAAGTCGAATTTCAACATTTCTTATATATTTGAGAGAGTTTACATCTAACTTTGTCAGATATCGTCGATTAACATCCACTGAAGCCAATTGAGGTAGACTGTCACTTTGTGTTGATTGAAAATTTTCAAAGTCTATCTTCCTAATTTGAAGTCGAATTTCAACATTTCTTATATATTTGAGAGAGTTTGCATCTAACTTTGTCAGATATCGTCGTTTAACATCCACTGAAGCCAATTAAGGTCGACTGTCACTTTGTGTTGATTGAAAATTTTCAAAGTCTATCTTCCTAATTTGATGTCGAATTTCAACATTTCTCATATATTTGAGAGAGTTTGCATCTAACTTTGTCAGATATCGTCGATTAACTACCACTGAAGCCAATTGAGGTCGACTGTCACTTTGTGTTGATTGAAAATTTTCAAAGTCTATCTTCCTAATTTGAAGTCGAATTTCAACATTCCTCATATATTTGAGAGAGTTTGCATCTAACTTTGTCAGATATCGTCAATTAACTACCACTGAAGCCAATTGAGGTCGCCTGTCACTTTGTGTTGATTGAAAATTTTTAAAGTCTATCTTCCTAATTTGAAGTCGAATTTTAACATTTCTTATATATTTGGGAGAGTTTGCATCTAACTTTGTCAGATATCGTCGATTAACATCCACTGAAGCCAATTAAGGTCGACTGTCACTTTGTGTTGATTGAAAATTTTCAAAGTCTATCTTCCTAATTTGAAGTCGAATTTCAACATTTCTTATATATTTGAGAGAGTTTACATCTAACTTTGTCAGATATACGCGATTAACATCCATTGGAGCCCATTGAGGTCAACTGTCACTTTGTGTTAATTGAAAATTTTCAAAGTCTATCTTCCTAATTTGAAGTCGAATTTCAACATTTCTTATATATTTGAGAGAGTTTACATCTAACTTTGTCAGATATCGTCGATTAACATCCACTGAAGCCCATTGAGGTCGACTGTCACTTTGTGTTGATTGAAAATTTTCAAAGTCTATCTTCCTAATTTGAAGTCAAATTTCAACATTCCTTATATATTTGAGAGAGTTTGCATCTAACTTTGTCAGATATCGTCGATTAACATCCACTGAAGCCCATTGAGGTCGACTGTCACTTTGTGTTGATTGAAAATTTTCAAAGTCTATCTTCCTAATTTGAAGACGAATTTCAACATTTCTCATATATTTGAGTAAGTTTGCATCTAACTTTGTCAGATATCGTCGATTAACTACCACTGAAGCCAATTGAGGTCGACTGTCACTTTGTGTTGATTGAAAATTTTCAAAGTCTATCTTCCTAATTTGAAGTCAAATTTCAACATTTCTTATATATTTGAGTGTGTTTGCATCTAACTTTGTCAGATATACGCGATTAACATCCATTGGAGCCCATTGAGGTCAACTGTCACTTTGTGTTGATTGAAAATTTTCAAAGTCTATCTTCCTAATTTGATGTCGAATTTCAACATTTCTCATATATTTGAGAGAGTTTGCATCTAACTTTGTCAGATATCGTCGATTAACTACCACTGAAGCCAATTGAGGTCGACTGTCACTTTGTGTTGATTGAAAATTTTCAAAGTCTATCTTCCTAATTTGAAGTCAAATTTCAACATTTCTTATATATTTGAGAGAGTTTGCATCTAACTTTGTCAGATATCGTCGATTATCTACCACTGAAGCCAATTGAGGTCGACTGTCACTTTGTGTTGATTGAAAATTTTCAAAGTCTATCTTCCTAATTTGAAGTCGAATTTCAACATTTCTCATATATTTGAGAGAGTTTGCATCTAACTTTGTCAGATATCGTCAATTAACTACCACTGAAGCCAATTGAGGTCGACTGTCACTTTGTGTTGATTGAAAATTTTTAAAGTCTATCTTCCTAATTTGAAGTCGAATTTTAACATTTCTTATATATTTGGGAGAGTTTGCATCTAACTTTGTCAGATATACGCGATTAACATCCATTGAAGCCAATTGAGGTCAACTGTCACTTTGTGTTGATTGAAAATTTTTAAAGTCTATCTTCCTAATTTGAAGTCGAATTTTAACATTTCTTATATATTTGAGTGAGTTTGCATCTAACTTTGTCAGATATACGCGATTAACATCCATTGAAGCCAATTGAGGTCAACTGTCACTTTGTGTTGATTGAAAATTTTCAAAGTCTATCTTCCTAATTTGAAGACGAATTTCAACATTTCTTATATATTTGGGAGAGTTTGCATCTAACTTTGTCAGATATCGTCGATTAACATCCACTGAAGCCAATTAAGGTCGACTGTCACTTTGTGTTGATTGAAAATTTTCAAAGTCTATCTTCCTAATTTGAAGTCGAATTTCAACATTTCTCATATATTTGAGAGATTTCGCATCTAACTTTGTCAGATATCGTCGATTAACTACCACGGAAGCCAATTAAGGTCGACTGTCACTTTGTGTTGATTGAAAATTTTCAAAGTCTATCTTCCTAATTTGAAGACGAATTTCAACATTTCTTATATATTTGGGAGAGTTTGCATCTAACTTTGTCAGATATCGTCGATTAACATCCACTGAAGCCAATTAAGGTCGACTGTCACTTTGTGTTGATTGAAAATTTTCAAAGTCTATCTTCCTAATTTGAAGTCAAATTTCAACATTTCTTATATATTTGAGAGAGTTTGCATCTAACTTTGTCAGATATCGTCGATTAACATCCACTGAAGCCCATTGAGGTCGACTGTCACTTTGTGTTGATTGAAAATTTTCAAAGTCTATCTTCCTAATTTGAAGACGAATTTCAACATTTCTCATATATTTGAGTAAGTTTGCATCTAACTTTGTCAGATATACGCGATTAACATCCATTGGAGCCCATTGAGGTCAACTGTCACTTTGTGTTAATTGAAAATTTTCAAAGTCTACCTTCCTAATTTGAAGTCGAATTTCAACATTTCTTATATATTTGAGAGAGTTTACATCTAACTTTGTCAGATATCGTCGATTAACATCCACTGAAGCCAATTGAGGTCGACTGTCACTTTGTGTTGATTGAAAATTTTCAAAGTCTATCTTCCTAATTTGAAGTCGAATTTCAACATTTCTTATATATTTGAGAGAGTTTGCATCTAACTTTGTC
The DNA here is from genome assembly GCF_026230105.1 of Diorhabda sublineata. Lineage (NCBI taxonomy): Eukaryota > Metazoa > Arthropoda > Insecta > Coleoptera > Chrysomelidae > Diorhabda > Diorhabda sublineata. The sequence continues at coordinate 238,062 of NW_026614166.1, forward strand.
AGATATCGTCGATTAACATCCACTGAAGCCAATTAAGGTCGACTGTCACTTTGTGTTGATTGAAAATTTTCAAAGTCTATCTTCCTAATTTGATGTCGAATTTCAACATTTCTCATATATTTGAGAGAGTTTGCATCTAACTTTGTCAGATATCGTCGATTAACTACCACTGAAGCCAATTGAGGTCGACTGTCACTTTGTGTTGATTGAAAATTTTCAAAGTCTATCTTCCTAATTTGAAGTCGAATTTCAACATTTCTTATATATTTGAGAGAGTTTGCATCTAACTTTGTCAGATATCGTCGATTAACTACCACTGAAGCCAATTGAGGTCGACTGTCACTTTGTGTTGATTGAAAATTTTCAAAGTCTATCTTCCTAATTTGAAGTCGAATTTCAACATTCCTCATATATTTGAGAGAGTTTGCATCTAACTTTGTCAGATATCGTCAATTAACTACCACTGAAGCCAATTGAGGTCGCCTGTCACTTTGTGTTGATTGAAAATTTTTAAAGTCTATCTTCCTAATTTGAAGTCGAATTTTAACATTTCTTATATATTTGGGAGAGTTTGCATCTAACTTTGTCAGATATCGTCGATTAACATCCACTGAAGCCAATTAAGGTCGACTGTCACTTTGTGTTGATTGATAATTTTCAAAGTCTATCTTCCTAATTTGAAGTCGAATTTCAACATTTCTTATATATTTGAGAGAGTTTACATCTAACTTTGTCAGATATACGCGATTAACATCCATTGGAGCCCATTGAGGTCAACTGTCACTTTGTGTTAATTGAAAATTTTCAAAGTCTATCTTCCTAATTTGAAGTCGAATTTCAACATTTCTTATATATTTGAGAGAGTTTACATCTAACTTTGTCAGATATCGTCGATTAACATCCACTGAAGCCAATTGAGGTCGACTGTCACTTTGTGTTGATTGAAAATTTTCAAAGTCTATCTTCCTAATTTGAAGTCAAATTTCAACATTTCTTATATATTTGAGAGAGTTTGCATCTAACTTTGTCAGATATCGTCGATTAACAACCACTGAAGCCCATTGAGGTCGACTGTCACTTTGTGTTGATTGAAAATTTTCAAAGTCTATCTTCCTAATTTGAAGACGAATTTCAACATTTCTCATATATTTGAGTAAGTTTGCATCTAACTTTGTCAGATATACGCGATTAACATCCATTGGAGCCCATTGAGGTCAACTGTCACTTTGTGTTAATTGAAAATTTTCAAAGTCTATCTTCCTAATTTGAAGTCGAATTTCAACATTTCTTATATATTTGAGAGAGTTTGCATCTAACTTTGTCAGATATCGTCAATTAACTACCACTGAAGCCAATTGAGGTCGCCTGTCACTTTGTGTTGATTGAAAATTATTAAAGTCTATCTTCCTAATTTGAAGTCGAATTTTAACATTTCTTATATATTTGGGAGAGTTTGCATCTAACTTTGTCAGATATCGTCGATTAACTACCACTGAAGCCAATTGAGGTCGACTGTCACTTTGTGTTGATTGAAAATTTTCAAAGTCTATCTTCCTAATTTGAAGTCGAATTTCAACATTTCTCATATATTTGAGTGAGTTCGCATCTAACTTTGTCAGATATCGTCGATTAACATCCACTGAAGCCCATTGAGGTCGACTGTCACTTTGTGTTCATTGAAAATTTTCAAAGTCTATCTTCCTAATTTGAAGACGAATTTCAACATTTCTCATATATTTGAGTGAGTTTGCATCTAACTTTGTCAGATATACGCGATTAACATCCATTGGAGCCCATTGAGGTCAACTGTCACTTTGTGTTAATTGAAAATTTTCAAAGTCTATCTTCCTAATTTGAAGTCGATTTCAACATTTCTCATATATTTGAGTGAGTTCGCATCTAACTTTGTCAGATATCGTCGATTAACATCCACTGAAGCCAATTGAGGTCGACTGTCACTTTGTGTTGATTGAAAATTTTCTAAGTCTATTTTCCTAATTTGAAGTCGAATTTCAATATTTCTCATATATTTGAGTGAGTTTGCATCTAACTTTGTCAGATATCGTCGATTAACATCCATTGAAGCCCATTGAGGTCGATTGTCAATTTGTGTTGATTGAAAATTTTCAAAGTCTATCTTCCTAATTTGAAGTCGAATTTCAACACTTCTTATATATTTGAGAGAGTTTGCATCTAACTTTGTCAGATATCGTCGATTAACTTCCATTGAAGCCCATTTAGGTCAACTGTCACTTTGTGTTGATTGAAAATTTCATAGTCTATCTTCCTAATTTGAAGTCTAATTTCAACATTTCTCATATATTTGAGTGAGTTTGCATCTAACTTTGTCAGATATCGTCGATTAACTTCCATTGAAGCCCATTGAGGTCAACTGTCACTTTGTGTTGATTGAAAATTTTCAAAGTCTATCTTCCTAAGTTGAAGTCGAATTTCAACATTTCTCATATATTTGAGAGAGTTTGCATATAACTTTGTCAGATATCGTCGATTATCTACCACTGAAGCCAATTGAGGTCGACTGTCACTTTGTGTTGATTGAAAATTTTCAAAGTCTATCTTCCTAATTTGAAGTCGAATTTCAACATTTCTCATATATTTGAGTGAGTTCGCATCTAACTTTGTCAGATATCGTCGATTAACATCCACTGAAGCCCATTGAGGTCGACTGTCACTTTGTGTTCATTGAAAATTTTCAAAGTCTATCTTCCTAATTTGAAGTCGAATTCCAACCTTTCTTATATATTTGAGTGAGTTTGCATCTAACTTTGTCAGATATGTCAATTAACATCCATTGAAGCCCATTGAGGTCGACTGTCACTTTGTGTTGATTAAAAATTTTCAAAGTCTATCTTCCTAATTAGAAGTCGAATATCAACCTTTCTTATATATTTGAGTGAGTTTGCATCTAACTTTGTCATATATCGTCAATTAACATCCATTGAAGCCCATTGAGGTCGACTGTCACTTTGTGTTCATTGAAAATTTTCAAAGTCTATCTTCCTAATTTGAAGTCGAATTTCAACATTTCTCATATATTTGAGTGAGTTTGCATCTAACTTTGTCAGATATCGTCAATTAACATCCATTGAAGCCCATTGAGGTCGACTGTCACTTTGTGTTGATTGAAAATTTTCAAAGTCTATCTTCCTAATTTGAAGTCGAATTTCAACATTTCTCATATATTTGAGTGAGTTTGCTTCTAACTTTGTCAGATATCGTCAATTAACATCCATTGAAGCCCATTGAGGTCGACTATCACTTTGTGTTGATTGAAAATTTTCAAAGTCTATCTTCCTAATTTGAAGTCGAATTTCAACATTTCTCATATATTTGAGAGAGTTTGCATCTAACTTTGTCAGATATCGTCGATTAACATCCACTGAAGCCAATTGAGGTCGACTGTCAATTTGTGTTGATTGAAAATTTTCAGTCTATTTTCGTAATTTGAAGTCGAATTTCAACATTTCTTATATATTTGAGAGAGTTTACATCTAACTTTGTCAGATATCGTCGATTAACATCCACTGAAGCCAATTGAGGTCGACTGTCACTTTGTGTTGATTGAAAATTTTCAAAGTCTATCTTCCTAATTTGAAGTCAAATTTCAACATTTCTTATATATTTGAGAGAGTTTGCATCTAACTTTGTCAGATATCGTCGATTAACATCCACTGAAGCCCATTGAGGTCGACTGTCACTTTGTGTTGATTGAAAATTTTCAAAGTCTATCTTCCTAATTTGAAGACGAATTTCAACATTTCTCATATATTTGAGTAAGTTTGCATCTAACTTTGTCAGATATACGCGATTAACATCCATTGGAGCCCATTGAGGTCAACTGTCACTTTGTGTTAATTGAAAATTTTCAAAGTCTATCTTCCTAATTTGAAGTCGAATTTCAACATTTCTTATATATTTGAGAGAGTTTGCATCTAACTTTGTCAGATATCGTCGATTAACATCCACTGAAGCCAATTAAGGTCGACTGTCACTTTGTGTTGATTGAAAATTTTCAAAGTCTATCTTCCTAATTTGATGTCGAATTTCAACATTCCTCATATATTTGAGAGAGTTTGCATCTAACTTTGTCAGATATCGTCAATTAACTACCACTGAAGCCAATTGAGGTCGCCTGTCACTTTGTGTTGATTGAAAATTATTAAAGTCTATCTTCCTAATTTGAAGTCGAATTTTAACATTTCTTATATATTTGGGAGAGTTTGCATCTAACTTTGTCAGATATCGTCGATTAACTACCACTGAAGCCAATTGAGGTCGACTGTCACTTTGTGTTGATTGAAAATTTTCAAAGTCTATCTTCCTAATTTGAAGTCGAATTTCAACATTTCTCATATATTTGAGTGAGTTCGCATCTAACTTTGTCAGATATCGTCGATTAACATCCACTGAAGCCCATTGAGGTCGACTGTCACTTTGTGTTCATTGAAAATTTTCAAAGTCTATCTTCCTAATTTGAAGACGAATTTCAACATTTCTCATATATTTGAGTGAGTTTGCATCTAACTTTGTCAGATATACGCGATTAACATCCATTGGAGCCCATTGAGGTCAACTGTCACTTTGTGTTAATTGAAAATTTTCAAAGTCTATCTTCCTAATTTGAAGTCGATTTCAACATTTCTCATATATTTGAGTGAGTTCGCATCTAACTTTGTCAGATATACGCGATTAACATCCATTGGAGCCCATTGAGGTCAACTGTCACTTTGTGTTAATTGAAAATTTTCAAAGTCTATCTTCCTAATTTGAAGTCGAATTTCAACATTTCTTATATATTTGAGAGAGTTTGCATCTAACTTTGTCAGATATACGCGATTAACATCCATTGGAGCCCATTGAGGTCAACTGTCACTTTGTGTTAATTGAAAATTTTCAAAGTCTATCTTCCTAATTTGAAGTCGATTTCAACATTTCTCATATATTTGAGTAAGTTTGCATCTAACTTTGTCAGATATACGCGATTAACATCCATTGGAGCCCATTGAGGTCAACTGTCACTTTGTGTTAATTGAAAATTTTCAAAGTCTATCTTCCTAATTTGAAGTCGAATTTCAACATTTCTTATATATTTGAGAGAGTTTGCATCTAACTTTGTCAGATATCGTCGATTAACATCCACTGAAGCCCATTGAGGTCGACTGTCACTTTGTGTTGATTGAAAATTTTCAAAGTCTATCTTCCTAATTTGAAGACGAATTTCAACATTTCTCATATATTTGAGTAAGTTTGCATCTAACTTTGTCAGATATACGCGATTAACATCCATTGGAGCCCATTGAGGTCAACTGTCACTTTGTGTTAATTGAAAATTTTCAAAGTCTATCTTCCTAATTTGAAGTCGAATTTCAACATTTCTTATATATTTGAGAGAGTTTGCATCTAACTTTGTCAGATATCGTCGATTAACATCCACTGAAGCCAATTAAGGTCGACTGTCACTTTGTGTTGATTGAAAATTTTCAAAGTCTATCTTCCTAATTTGATGTCGAATTTCAACATTCCTCATATATTTGAGAGAGTTTGCATCTAACTTTGTCAGATATCGTCAATTAACTACCACTGAAGCCAATTGAGGTCGCCTGTCACTTTGTGTTGATTGAAAATTATTAAAGTCTATCTTCCTAATTTGAAGTCGAATTTTAACATTTCTTATATATTTGGGAGAGTTTGCATCTAACTTTGTCAGATATCGTCGATTAACTACCACTGAAGCCAATTGAGGTCGACTGTCACTTTGTGTTGATTGAAAATTTTCAAAGTCTATCTTCCTAATTTGAAGTCGAATTTCAACATTTCTCATATATTTGAGTGAGTTCGCATCTAACTTTGTCAGATATCGTCGATTAACATCCACTGAAGCCCATTGAGGTCGACTGTCACTTTGTGTTCATTGAAAATTTTCAAAGTCTATCTTCCTAATTTGAAGACGAATTTCAACATTTCTCATATATTTGAGTGAGTTTGCATCTAACTTTGTCAGATATACGCGATTAACATCCATTGGAGCCCATTGAGGTCAACTGTCACTTTGTGTTAATTGAAAATTTTCAAAGTCTATCTTCCTAATTTGAAGTCGATTTCAACATTTCTCATATATTTGAGTGAGTTCGCATCTAACTTTGTCAGATATCGTCGATTAACATCCACTGAAGCCAATTGAGGTCGACTGTCACTTTGTGTTGATTGAAAATTTTCTAAGTCTATTTTCCTAATTTGAAGTCGAATTTCAATATTTCTCATATATTTGAGTGAGTTTGCATCTAACTTTGTCAGATATCGTCGATTAACATCCATTGAAGCCCATTGAGGTCGATTGTCAATTTGTGTTGATTGAAAATTTTCAAAGTCTATCTTCCTAATTTGAAGTCGAATTTCAACACTTCTTATATATTTGAGAGAGTTTGCATCTAACTTTGTCAGATATCGTCGATTAACTTCCATTGAAGCCCATTTAGGTCAACTGTCACTTTGTGTTGATTGAAAATTTCATAGTCTATCTTCCTAATTTGAAGTCTAATTTCAACATTTCTCATATATTTGAGTGAGTTTGCATCTAACTTTGTCAGATATCGTCGATTAACTTCCATTGAAGCCCATTGAGGTCAACTGTCACTTTGTGTTGATTGAAAATTTTCAAAGTCTATCTTCCTAAGTTGAAGTCGAATTTCAACATTTCTCATATATTTGAGAGAGTTTGCATATAACTTTGTCAGATATCGTCGATTATCTACCACTGAAGCCAATTGAGGTCGACTGTCACTTTGTGTTGATTGAAAATTTTCAAAGTCTATCTTCCTAATTTGAAGTCGAATTTCAACATTTCTCATATATTTGAGTGAGTTCGCATCTAACTTTGTCAGATATCGTCGATTAACATCCACTGAAGCCCATTGAGGTCGACTGTCACTTTGTGTTCATTGAAAATTTTCAAAGTCTATCTTCCTAATTTGAAGTCGAATTCCAACCTTTCTTATATATTTGAGTGAGTTTGCATCTAACTTTGTCAGATATGTCAATTAACATCCATTGAAGCCCATTGAGGTCGACTGTCACTTTGTGTTGATTAAAAATTTTCAAAGTCTATCTTCCTAATTAGAAGTCGAATATCAACCTTTCTTATATATTTGAGTGAGTTTGCATCTAACTTTGTCATATATCGTCAATTAACATCCATTGAATCCCATTGAGGTCGACTGTCACTTTGTGTTCATTGAAAATTTTCAAAGTCTATCTTCCTAATTTGAAGTCGAATTTCAACATTTCTCATATATTTGAGTGAGTTTGCATCTAACTTTGTCAGATATCGTCAATTAACATCCATTGAAGCCCATTGAGGTCGACTGTCACTTTGTGTTGATTGAAAATTTTCAAAGTCTATCTTCCTAATTTGAAGTCGAATTTCAACATTTCTCATATATTTGAGTGAGTTTGCATCTAACTTTGTCATATATCGTCAATTAACATCCATTGAATCCCATTGAGGTCGACTGTCACTTTGTGTTGATTGAAAATTTTCAAAGTCTATCTTCCTAATTTGAAGTCGAATTTCAACATTTCTCATATATTTGAGTGAGTTTGCTTCTAACTTTGTCAGATATCGTCAATTAACATCCATTGAAGCCCATTGAGGTCGACTATCACTTTGTGTTGATTGAAAATTTTCAAAGTCTATCTTCCTAATTTGAAGTCGAATTTCAACATTTCTCATATATTTGAGAGAGTTTGCATCTAACTTTGTCAGATATCGTCGATTAACATCCACTGAAGCCAATTGAGGTCGACTGTCAATTTGTGTTGATTGAAAATTTTCAGTCTATTTTCGTAATTTGAAGTCGAATTTCAACATTTCTCATATATTTGAGTGAGTTTGCATCTAACTTTGTCAGATATCGTCGATTAACATCCATTGAAGCCCATTGAGGTCGATTGTCAATTTGTGTTGATTGAAAATTTTCAAAGTCTATCTTCCTAATTTGAAGTCGAATTTCAACATTTCTTATATATTTGAGAGAGTTTGCATATAACTTTGTCAGATATCGTCGATTAACTACCACTAAAGCCAATTGAGGTCGACTGTCACTTTGTGTTGATTGAAAATTTTCAAAGTCTATCTTCCTAATTTGAAGTCGAATTTCAACATTTCTCATAAATTTGAGTGAGTTCGCATCTAACTTTGTCAGATATCGTCGATTAACATCCACTGAAGCCCATTGAGGTCGACTGTCACTTTGTGTTCAGTGAAAATTTTCAAAGTCTATCTTCCTAATTTGAAGTCGAATTCCAACCTTTCTTATATATTTGAGTGAGTTTGCATCTAACTTTGTCAGATATGTCAATTAACATCCATTGAAGCCCATTGAGGTCGACTGTAACTGTGTGTTCAGTGAAAATTTTCAAAGTCTATCTTCCTAATTTGAAGTCGAATTCCAACCTTTCTTATATATTTGAGTGAGTTTGCATCTAACTTTGTCAGATATGTCAATTAACATCCATTGAAGCCCATTGAGGTCGACTGTCACTTTGTGTTGATTAAAAATTTTCAAAGTCTATCTTCCTAATTAGAAGTCGAATATCAACCTTTCTTATATATTTGAGTGAGTTTGCATCTAACTTTGTCATATATCGTCAATTAACATCCATTGAATCCCATTGAGGTCGACTGTCACTTTGTGTTCATTGAAAATTTTCAAAGTCTATCTTCCTAATTTGAAGTCGAATTTCAACATTTCTCATATATTTGAGTGAGTTTGCATCTAACATTGTCAGATATCGTCAATTAACATCCATTGAATCCCATTGAGGTCGACTGTCACTTTGTGTTCATTGAAAATTTTCAAAGTCTATCTTCCTAATTTGAAGTCGAATTTCAACATTTCTCATATATTTGAGTGAGTTTGCATCTAACTTTGTCATATATCGTCAATTAACATCCATTGAATCCCATTGAGGTCGACTGTCACTTTGTGTTGATTGAAAATTTTCAAAGTCTATCTTCCTAATTTGAAGTCGAATTTCAACATTTCTCATATATTTGAGTGAGTTTGCTTCTAACTTTGTCAGATATCGTCAATTAACATCCATTGAAGCCCATTGAGGTCGACTATCACTTTGTGTTGATTGAAAATTTTCAAAGTCTATCTTCCTAATTTGAAGTCGAATTTCAACATTTCTCATATATTTGAGAGAGTTTGCATCTAACTTTGTCAGATATCGTCGATTAACATCCACTGAAGCCAATTGAGGTCGACTGTCAATTTGTGTTGATTGAAAATTTTCAGTCTATTTTCGTAATTTGAAGTCGAATTTCAACATTTCTCATATATTTGAGTGAGTTTGCATCTAACTTTGTCAGATATCGTCGATTAACATCCATTGAAGCCCATTGAGGTCGATTGTCAATTTGTGTTGATTGAAAATTTTCAAAGTCTATCTTCCTAATTTGAAGTCGAATTTCAACATTTCTTATATATTTGAGAGAGTTTGCATATAACTTTGTCAGATATCGTCGATTAACTACCACTAAAGCCAATTGAGGTCGACTGTCACTTTGTGTTGATTGAAAATTTTCAAAGTCTATCTTCCTAATTTGAAGTCGAATTTCAACATTTCTCATAAATTTGAGTGAGTTCGCATCTAACTTTGTCAGATATCGTCGATTAACATCCACTGAAGCCCATTGAGGTCGACTGTCACTTTGTGTTCAGTGAAAATTTTCAAAGTCTATCTTCCTAATTTGAAGTCGAATTCCAACCTTTCTTATATATTTGAGTGAGTTTGCATCTAACTTTGTCAGATATGTCAATTAACATCCATTGAAGCCCATTGAGGTCGACTGTAACTGTGTGTTGATTAAAAATTTTCAAAGTCTATCTTCCTAATTTGAAGTCGAATATCAACCTTTCTTATATATTTGAGTGAGTTTGCATCTAACTTTGTCAGATATCGTCAATTAACATCCATTGAAGCCCATTGAGGTCGACTGTCACTTTGTGTTCATTGAAAATTTTCAAAGTCTATCTTCCTAATTTGAAGTCGAATTTCAACATTTCTCATATATTTGAGTGAGTTTGCATCTAACTTTGTCAGATATCGTCAATTAACATCCATCGAAGCCCATTGAGGTCGACTGTCACTTTGTGTTGATTGAAAATTTTCAAAGTCTATCTTCCTAATTTGAAGTCGAATTTCAACATTTCTCATATATTTGAGTGAGTTTGCATCTAACTTTGTCAGATATCGTCAATTAACATCCATTGAAGCCCATTGAGGTCGACTGTCACTTTGTGTTGATTGAAAATTTTCAAAGTCTATCTTCCTAATTTGAAGTCGAATTTCAACATTTCTCATATATTTGAGAGAGTTTGCATCTAACTTTGTCAGATATCGTCGATTAACATCCACTGAAGCCAATTGAGGTCGACTGTCACTTTGTGTTGATTGAAAATTTTCAAAGTCTATTTTCCTAATTTGAAGTCGAATTTCAACATTTCTCATATATTTGAGTGAGTTTGCATCTAACTTTGTCAGATATCGTCGATTAACATCCATTGAAGCCCATTGAGGTCGATTGTCAATTTGTGTTGATTGAAAATTTTCAAAGTCTATCTTCCTAATTTGAAGTCGAATTTCAACATTTCTTATATATTTGAGAGAGTTTGCATATAACTTTGTCAGATATCGTCGATTAACTACCACTGAAGCCAATTGAGGTCGACTGTCACTTTGTGTTGATTGAAAATTTTCAAAGTCTATCTTCCTAATTTGAAGTCGAATTTCAACATTTCTCATATATTTGAGTGAGTTTGCATCTAACTTTGTCAGATATCGTCGATTAACATCCACTGAAGCCCATTGAGGTCGACTGTCACTTTGTGTTCATTGAAAATTTTCAAAGTCTATCTTCCTAATTTGAAGACGAATTTCAACATTTCTCATATATTTGAGTGAGTTTGCATCTAACTTTGTCAGATATACGCGATTAACATCCATTGGAGCCCATTGAGGTCAACTGTCACTTTGTGTTAATTGAAAATTTTCAAAGTCTATTTTCCTAATTTGAAGTCGAATTCCAACATTTCTTATATATTTGAGAGAGTTTGCATCTAACTTTGTCAGATATCGTCGATTAACTTACATTGAAGCCCATTTAGGTCAACTGTCACTTTGTGTTGATTGGAAATTTTCATAGTCTATCTTCCTAATTTGAAGTCGAATTTCAACATTTCTCATATATTTGAGTGAGTTCGCATCTAACTTTGTCAGATATCGTCGATTAACATCCACTGAAGCCAATTGAGGTCGACTGTCACTTTGTGTTGATTGAAAATTTTCAAAGTCTATCTTCCTAATTTGAAGTCGAATTTCAACATTTCTTATATATTTGAGAGAGTTTGCATCTAACTTTGTCAGATATCGTCGATTAACATCCACTGAAGCCAATTAAGGTCGACTGTCACTTTGTGTTGATTGAAAATTTTCAAAGTCTATCTTCCTAGTTTGAAGTCGAATTTCAACATTTCTCATATATTTGAGAGAGTTTGCATCTAACTTTGTCAGATATCGTCGATTAACTACCACTGAAGCCAATTGAGGTCGACTGTCACTTTGTGTTGATTGAAAATTTTCAAAGTCTATCTTCCTAATTTGAAGTCAAATTTCAACATTTCTTATATATTTGAGAGAGTTTGCATCTAACTTTGTCAGATATCGTCGATTAACTACCACTGAAGCCAATTGAGGTCGACTGTCACTTTGTGTTGATTGAAAATTTTCAAAGTCTATCTTCCTAAGTTGAAGTCAAATTTCAACATTTCTTATATATTTGAGAGAGTTTGCATCTAACTTTGTCAGATATCGTCGATTAACATCCACTGAAGCCCATTGAGGTCGACTGTCACTTTGTGTTGATTGAAAATTTTCAAAGTCTATCTTCCTAATTTGAAGACGAATTTCAACATTTCTCATATATTTGAGTAAGTTTGCATCTAACTTTGTCAGATATACGCGATTAACATCCATTGGAGCCCATTGAGGTCAACTGTCACTTTGTGTTAATTGAAAATTTTCAAAGTCTATCTTCCTAATTTGAAGTCGAATTTCAACATTTCTCATATATTTGAGTGAGTTTGTATCTAACTTTGTCAGATATCGTCGATTAACTTCCATTGAAGCCCATTGAGGTCAACTGTCACTTTGTGTTGATTGAAAATTTTCATAGTCTATCTTCCTAATTTGAAGTCGAATTTCAACATTTCTCATATATTTGAGTGAGTTCGCATCTAACTTTGTCAGATATCGTCGATTAACATCCACTGAAGCCAATTGAGGTCGACTGTCACTTTGTGTTGATTGAAAATTTTCAAAGTCTATCTTCCTAATTTGAAGTCGAATTTCAACATTTCTTATATATTTGAGAGAGTTTGCATCTAACTTTGTCAGATATCGTCGATTAACATCCACTGAAGCCAATTAAGGTCGACTGTCACTTTGTGTTGATTGAAAATTTTCAAAGTCTATCTTCCTAATTTGAAGTCGAATTTCAACATTTCTCATATATTTGAGTGAGTTCGCATCTAACTTTTTCAGATATCGTCGATTAACATCCACTGAAGCCAATTGAGGTCGACTGTCACTTTGTGTTGATTGAAAATTTTCAAAGTCTATCTTCCTAATTTGAAGTCGAATTTCAACATTTCTTATATATTTGAGAGAGTTTGCATCTAACTTTGTCAGATATCGTCGATTAACATCCACTGAAGCCCATTTAGGTCAACTGTCACTTTGTGTTGATTGAAAATTTTCATAGTCTATCTTCCTAATTTGAAGTCGAATTTCAACATTTCTCATATATTTGAGTGAGTTTGCATCTAACTTTGTCAGATATCGGCGATTAACTTCCATTGAAGCCCATTGAGGTCGACTGTCACTTTGTGTTGATTGAAAATTTTCAAAGTCTATCTTCCTAATTTGAAGTCGAATTTCAACATTTCTCATATATTTGAGTGAGTTCGCATTTAACTTTGTCAGATATCGTCGATTAACATCCACTGAAGCCCATTGAGGTCGACTGTCACTTTGTGTTCATTGAAAATTTTCAAAGTCTATCTTCCTAATTTGAAGACGAATTTCAACATTTCTCATATATTTGAGTGAGTTTGCATCTAACTTTGTCAGATATACGCGATTAACATCCATTGGAGCCCATTGAGGTCAACTGGCACTTTGTGTTAATTGAAAATTTTCAAAGTCTATCTTCCTAATTTGAAGTCGAATTTCAACATTTCTCATATATTTGAGTGAGTTCGCATCTAACTTTGTCAGATATCGTCGATTAACATCCACTGAAGCCAATTGAGGTCGACTGTCACTTTGTGTTGATTGAAAATTTTCAAAGTCTATCTTCCTAATTTGAAGTCGAATTTCAACATTTCTTATATATTTGAGAGAGTTTGCATCTAACTTTGTCAGATATCGTCGATTAACATCCACTGAAGCCAATTAAGGTCGACTGTCACTTTGTGTTGATTGAAAATTTTCAAAGTCTATCTTCCTAATTTGAAGTCGAATTTCAACATTTCTCATATATTTGAGTGAGTTCGCATCTAACTTTGTCAGATATCGTCGATTAACATCCACTGAAGCCAATTGAGGTCGACTGTCACTTTGTGTTGATTGAAAATTTTCAAAGTCTATCTTCCTAATTTGAAGTCGAATTTCAACATTTCTTATATATTCGAGAGAGTTTACATCTAACTTTGTCAGATATCGTCGATTAACATCCACTGAAGCCCATTTAGGTCAACTGTCACTTTGTGTTGATTGAAAATTTTCATAGTCTATCTTCCTAATTTGAAGTCGAATTTCAACATTTCTCATATATTTGAGTGAGTTTGCATCTAACTTTGTCAGATATCGTCGATTAACTTCCACTGAAGCCCATTGAGGTCAACTGTCACTTTGTGTTAATTGAAAATTTTCAAAGTCTATCTTCCTAATTTGAAGTCGAATTTCAACATTTCTCATATATTTGAGTGAGTTCGCATCTAACTTTGTCAGATATCGTCGATTAACATCCACTGAAGCCAATTGAGGTCGACTGTCACTTTGTGTTGATTGAAAATTTTCAAAGTCTATCTTCCTAATTTGAAGTCGAATTTCAACATTTCTCATATATTTGAGTGAGTTCGCATCTAACTTTGTCAGATATCGTCGATTAACATCCACTGAAGCCAATTGAGGTCGACTGTCACTTTGTGTTGATTGAAAATTTTCAAAGTCTATCTTCCTAATTTGAAGTCGAATTTCAACATTTCTTATATATTCGAGAGAGTTTGCATCTAACTTTGTCAGATATCGTCGATTAACATCCACTGAAGCCCATTTAGGTCAACTGTCACTTTGTGTTGATTGAAAATTTTCATAGTCTATCTTCCTAATTTGAAGTCGAATTTCAACATTTCTCATATATTTGAGTGAGTTTGCATCTAACTTGGTCAGATATCGTCGATTAACTTCCACTGAAGCCCATTGAGGTCAACTGTCACTTTGTGTTAATTGAAAATTTTCAAAGTCTATCTTCCTAATTTGAAGTCGAATTTCAACATTTCTCATATATTTGAGTGAGTTCGCATCTAACTTTGTCAGATATCGTCGATTAACATCCACTGAAGCCAATTGAGGTCGACTGTCACTTTGTGTTGATTGAAAATTTTCTAAGTCTATTTTCCTAATTTGAAGTCGAATTTCAACATTTCTCATATATTTGAGAGAGTTTGCATCTAACTTTGTCAGATATCGTCGATTAACTACCACTGAAGCCAATTGAGGTCGACTGTCACTTTGTGTTGATTGAAAATTTTCAAAGTCTATCTTCCTAATTTGAAGTCAAATTTCAACATTTCTTATATATTTGAGAGAGTTTGCATCTAACTTTGTCAGATATCGTCGATTAACATCCACTGAAGCCCATTGAGGTCGACTGTCACTTTGTGTTGATTGAAAATTTTCAAAGTCTATCTTCCTAATTTGAAGTCGAATTTCAACATTTCTCATATATTTGAGTGAGTTCGCATCTAACTTTGTCAGATATCGTCGATTAACATCCACTGAAGCCCATTGAGGTCGACTGTCACTTTGTGTTCATTGAAAATTTTCAAAGTCTATCTTCCTAATTTGAAGACGAATTTCAACATTTCTCATATATTTGAGTGAGTTTGCATCTAACTTTGTCAGATATACGCGATTAACATCCATTGGAGCCCATTGAGGTCAACTGTCACTTTGTGTTAATTGAAAATTTTCAAAGTCTATCTTCCTAATTTGAAGTCGAATTTCAACATTTCTCATATATTTGAGTGAGTTCGCATCTAACTTTGTCAGATATCGTCGATTAACATCCACTGAAGCCAATTGAGGTCGACTGTCACTTTGTGTTGATTGAAAATTTTCAAAGTCTATCTTCCTAATTTGAAGTCGAATTTCAACATTTCTCATATATTTGAGTGAGTTCGCATCTAACTTTGTCAGATATCGTCGATTAACATCCACTGAAGCCAATTGAGGTCGACTGTCACTTTGTGTTGATTGAAAATTTTCAAAGTCTATCTTCCTAATTTGAAGTCGAATTTCAACATTTCTCATATATTTGAGTGAGTTTGCATCTAACTTTGTCAGATATCGTCGATTAACATCCACTGAAGCCAATTAAGGTCGACTGTCACTTTGTGTTGATTGAAAATTTTCAAAGTCTATCTTCCTAATTTGAAGTCGAATTTCAACATTTCTCATATATTTGAGTGAGTTCGCATCTAACTTTGTCAGATATCGTCGATTAACATCCACTGAAGCCAATTGAGGTCGACTGTCACTTTGTGTTGATTGAAAATTTTCAAAGTCTATCTTCCTAATTTGAAGTCGAATTTCAACATTTCTCATATATTTGAGTGAGTTCGCATCTAACTTTGTCAGATATCGTCGATTAACATCCACTGAAGCCAATTAAGGTCGACTGTCACTTTGTGTTGATTGAAAATTTTCAAAGTCTATCTTCCTAATTTGAAGTCGAATTTCAACATTTCTCATATATTTGAGTGAGTTCGCATCTAACTTTGTCAGATATCGTCGATTAACATCCACTGAAGCCCATTGAGGTCGACTGTCACTTTGTGTTCATTGAAAATTTTCAGAGTCTATCTTCCTAATTTGAAGACGAATTTCAACATTTCTCATATATTTGAGTGAGTTTGCATCTAAATTTGTCAGATATACGCGATTAACATCCATTGGAGCCCATTGAGGTCAACTGTCACTTTGTGTTAATTGAAAATTTTCAAAGTCTATCTTCCTAATTTGAAGTCGAATTTCAACATTTCTGATATATTTGAGTGAGTTCGCATCTAACTTTGTCAGATATCGTCGATTAACATCCACTGAAGCCAATTGAGGTCGACTGTCACTTTGTGTTCATTGAAAATTTTCAGAGTCTATCTTCCTAATTTGAAGACGAATTTCAACATTTCTCATATATTTGAGTGAGTTTGCATCTAAATTTGTCAGATATACGCGATTAACATCCATTGGAGCCCATTGAGGTCAACTGTCACTTTGTGTTAATTGAAAATTTTCAAAGTCTATTTTCCTAATTTGAAGTCGAATTTCAACATTTCTCATATATTTGAGTGAGTTTGCATCTAACTTTGTCAGATATCGTCGATTAACATCCATTGAAGCCCATTGAGGTCGATTGTCAATTTGTGTTGATTGAAAATTTTCAAAGTCTATCTTCCTAATTTGAAGTTGAATTTCAACATTTCTTATATATTTGAGAGAGTTTGCATCTAACTTTGTCAGATATCGTCGATTAACTTCCATTGAAGCCCATTTAGGTCAACTGTCACTTTGTGTTGATTGAAAATTTTCATAGTCTATCTTCCTAATTTGAAGTCGAATTTCAACATTTCTCATATATTTGAGTGAGTTTGCATCTAACTTTGTCAGATATCGTCGATTAACTTCCATTGAAGCCCATTGAGGTCAACTGTCACTTTGTGTTGATTGAAAATTTTCAAAGTCTATCTTCCTAAGTTGAAGTCGAATTTCAACATTTCTCATATATTTGAGTGAGTTTGCATCTAACTTTGTCAGATATCGTCGATTAACATCCACTGAAGCCAATTGAGGTCAACTGTCACTTTGTGTTGATTGAAAATTTTCAAAGTCTATCTTCCTAATTTGAAGTCGAATTTCAACATTTCTCATATATTTGAGTGAGTTTGCATCTAACTTTGTCAGATATCGTCGATTAACATCCATTGAAGCCCATTGAGGTCGATTGTCAATTTGTGTTGATTGAAAATTTTCAAAGTCTATCTTCCTAATTTGAAGTCGAATTTCAACATTTCTTATATATTTGAGAGAGTTTGCATATAACTTTGTCAGATATCGTCTATTAACTACCACTGAAGCCAATTGAGGTCGACTGTCACTTTGTGTTGATTGAAAATTTTCAAAGTCTATCTTCCTAATTTGAAGTCGAATTTCAACATTTCTCATATATTTGAGTGAGTTCGCATCTAACTTTGTCAGATATCGTCGATTAACATCCACTGAAGCCAATTGAGGTCGACTGTCACTTTGTGTTGATTGAAAATTTTCAAAGTCTATCTTCCTAATTTGAAGTCGAATTTCAACATTTCTTATATATTTGAGAGAGTTTGCATCTAACTTTGTCAGATATCGTCGATTAACATCCACTGAAGCCAATTAAGGTCGACTGTCACTTTGTGTTGATTGAAAATTTTCAAAGTCTATCTTCCTAGTTTGAAGTCGAATTTCAACATTTCTCATATATTTGAGAGAGTTTGCATCTAACTTTGTCAGATATCGTCGATTAACTACCACTGAAGCCAATTGAGGTCGACTGTCACTTTGTGTTGATTGAAAATTTTCAAAGTCTATCTTCCTAATTTGAAGTCAAATTTCAACATTTCTTATATATTTGAGAGAGTTTGCATCTAACTTTGTCAGATATCGTCGATTAACTACCACTGAAGCCAATTGAGGTCGACTGTCACTTTGTGTTGATTGAAAATTTTCAAAGTCTATCTTCCTAATTTGAAGTCAAATTTCAACATTTCTTATATATTTGAGAGAGTTTGCATCTAACTTTGTCAGATATCGTCGATTAACATCCACTGAAGCCCATTGAGGTCGACTGTCACTTTGTGTTGATTGAAAATTTTCAAAGTCTATCTTCCTAATTTGAAGACGAATTTCAACATTTCTCATATATTTGAGTAAGTTTGCATCTAACTTTGTCAGATATACGCGATTAACATCCATTGGAGCCCATTGAGGTCAACTGTCACTTTGTGTTAATTGAAAATTTTCAAAGTCTATCTTCCTAATTTGAAGTCGAATTTCAACATTTCTTATATATTTGAGAGAGTTTACATCTAACTTTGTCAGATATCGTCGATTAACATCCACTGAAGCCAATTGAGGTCGACTGTCACTTTGTGTTGATTGAAAATTTTCAAAGTCTATCTTCCTAATTTGAAGTCGAATTTCAACATTTCTTATATATTTGAGAGAGTTTGCATCTAACTTTGTCAGATATCGTCGATTAACATCCACTGAAGCCAATTAAGGTCGACTGTCACTTTGTGTTGATTGAAAATTTTCAAAGTCTATCTTCCTAATTTGATGTCGAATTTCAACATTTCTCATATATTTGAGAGAGTTTGCATCTAACTTTGTCAGATATACGCGATTAACATCCATTGGAGCCCATTGAGGTCAACTGTCACTTTGTGTTAATTGAAAATTTTCAAAGTCTATCTTCCTAATTTGAAGTCGAATTTCAACATTTCTTATATATTTGAGAGAGTTTACATCTAACTTTGTCAGATATCGTCGATTAACATCCACTGAAGTCAATTGAGGTCGACTGTCACTTTGTGTTGATTGAAAATTTTCAAAGTCTATCTTCCTAATTTGAAGTCGAATTTCAACATTTCTTATATATTTGAGAGAGTTTGCATCTAACTTTGTCAGATATCGTCGATTAACATCCACTGAAGCCAATTAAGGTCGACTGTCACTTTGTGTTGATTGAAAATTTTCAAAGTCTATCTTCCTAATTTGAAGTCAAATTTCAACATTTCTTATATATTTGAGAGAGTTTGCATCTAACTTTGTCAGATATCGTCGATTAACATCCACTGAAGCCCATTGAGGTCGACTGTCACTTTGTGTTGATTGAAAATTTTCAAAGTCTATCTTCCTAATTTGAAGACGAATTTCAACATTTCTCATATATTTGAGTAAGTTTGCATCTAACTTTGTCAGATATACGCGATTAACATCCATTGGAGCCCATTGAGGTCAACTGTCACTTTGTGTTAATTGAAAATTTTCAAAGTCTATCTTCCTAATTTGAAGTCAAATTTCAACATTTCTTATATATTTGAGAGAGTTTGCATCTAACTTTGTCAGATATCGTCGATTAACATCCACTGAAGTCAATTGAGGTCGACTGTCACTTTGTGTTGATTGAAAATTTTCAAAGTCTATCTTCCTAATTTGAAGTCGAATTTCAACATTTCTTATATATTTGAGAGAGTTTGCATCTAACTTTGTCAGATATCGTCGATTAACATCCACTGAAGCCAATTAAGGTCGACTGTCACTTTGTGTTGATTGAAAATTTTCAAAGTCTATCTTCCTAATTTGATGTCGAATTTCAACATTTCTCATATATTTGAGAGAGTTTGCATCTAACTTTGTCAGATATCGTCGATTAACTACCACTGAAGCCAATTGAGGTCGACTGTCACTTTGTGTTGATTGAAAATTTTCAAAGTCTATCTTCCTAATTTGAACTCAAATTTCAACATTTCTTATATATTTGAGAGAGTGTGCATCTAACTTTGTCAGATATCGTCGATTAACTACCACTGAAGCCAATTGAGGTCGACTGTCACTTTGTGTTGATTGAAAATTTTCAAAGTCTATCTTCCTAATTTGAAGTCGAATTTCAACATTCCTCATATATTTGAGAGAGTTTGCATCTAACTTTGTCAGATATCGTCAATTAACTACCACTGAAGCCAATTGAGGTCGCCTGTCACTTTGTGTTGATTGAAAATTTTTAAAGTCTATCTTCCTAATTTGAAGTCGAATTTTAACATTTCTTATATATTTGGGAGAGTTTGCATCTAACTTTGTCAGATATACGCGATTAACATCCATTGAAGCCAATTGAGGTCAACTGTCACTTTGTGTTGATTGAAAATTTTCAAAGTCTATCTTCCTAATTTGAAGTCGAATTTCAACATTTCTCATATATTTGAGTGAGTTTGCATCTAACTTTGTCAGATATCGTCGATTAACATCCATTGAAGCCCATTGAGGTCGATTGTCAATTTGTGTTGATTGAAAATTTTCAAAGTCTATCTTCCTAATTTGAAGTCGAATTTCAACATTTCTTATATATTTGAGAGAGTTTGCATATAACTTTGTCAGATATCGTCTATTAACTACCACTGAAGCCAATTGAGGTCGACTGTCACTTTGTGTTGATTGAAAATTTTCAAAGTCTATCTTCCTAATTTGAAGTCGAATTTCAACATTTCTCATATATTTGAGTGAGTTCGCATCTAACTTTGTCAGATATCGTCGATTAACATCCACTGAAGCCAATTGAGGTCGACTGTCACTTTGTGTTGATTGAAAATTTTCAAAGTCTATCTTCCTAATTTGAAGTCGAATTTCAACATTTCTTATATATTTGAGAGAGTTTGCATCTAACTTTGTCAGATATCGTCGATTAACATCCACTGAAGCCAATTAAGGTCGACTGTCACTTTGTGTTGATTGAAAATTTTCAAAGTCTATCTTCCTAGTTTGAAGTCGAATTTCAACATTTCTGATATATTTGAGTGAGTTCGCATCTAACTTTGTCAGATATCGTCGATTAACATCCACTGAAGCCAATTGAGGTCGACTGTCACTTTGTGTTCATTGAAAATTTTCAGAGTCTATCTTCCTAATTTGAAGACGAATTTCAACATTTCTCATATATTTGAGTGAGTTTGCATCTAAATTTGTCAGATATACGCGATTAACATCCATTGGAGCCCATTGAGGTCAACTGTCACTTTGTGTTAATTGAAAATTTTCAAAGTCTATCTTCCTAATTTGAAGTCGAATTTCAACATTTCTGATATATTTGAGTGAGTTCGCATCTAACTTTGTCAGATATCGTCGATTAACATCCACTGAAGCCAATTGAGGTCGACTGTCACTTTGTGTTCATTGAAAATTTTCAGAGTCTATCTTCCTAATTTGAAGACGAATTTCAACATTTCTCATATATTTGAGTGAGTTTGCATCTAAATTTGTCAGATATACGCGATTAACATCCATTGGAGCCCATTGAGGTCAACTGTCACTTTGTGTTAATTGAAAATTTTCAAAGTCTATTTTCCTAATTTGAAGTCGAATTTCAACATTTCTCATATATTTGAGTGAGTTTGCATCTAACTTTGTCAGATATCGTCGATTAACATCCATTGAAGCCCATTGAGGTCGATTGTCAATTTGTGTTGATTGAAAATTTTCAAAGTCTATCTTCCTAATTTGAAGTTGAATTTCAACATTTCTTATATATTTGAGAGAGTTTGCATCTAACTTTGTCAGATATCGTCGATTAACTTCCATTGAAGCCCATTTAGGTCAACTGTCACTTTGTGTTGATTGAAAATTTTCATAGTCTATCTTCCTAATTTGAAGTCGAATTTCAACATTTCTCATATATTTGAGTGAGTTTGCATCTAACTTTGTCAGATATCGTCGATTAACTTCCATTGAAGCCCATTGAGGTCAACTGTCACTTTGTGTTGATTGAAAATTTTCAAAGTCTATCTTCCTAAGTTGAAGTCGAATTTCAACATTTCTCATATATTTGAGTGAGTTTGCATCTAACTTTGTCAGATATCGTCGATTAACATCCACTGAAGCCAATTGAGGTCAACTGTCACTTTGTGTTGATTGAAAATTTTCAAAGTCTATCTTCCTAATTTGAAGTCGAATTTCAACATTTCTCATATATTTGAGTGAGTTTGCATCTAACTTTGTCAGATATCGTCGATTAACATCCATTGAAGCCCATTGAGGTCGATTGTCAATTTGTGTTGATTGAAAATTTTCAAAGTCTATCTTCCTAATTTGAAGTCGAATTTCAACATTTCTTATATATTTGAGAGAGTTTGCATATAACTTTGTCAGATATCGTCTATTAACTACCACTGAAGCCAATTGAGGTCGACTGTCACTTTGTGTTGATTGAAAATTTTCAAAGTCTATCTTCCTAATTTGAAGTCGAATTTCAACATTTCTCATATATTTGAGTGAGTTCGCATCTAACTTTGTCAGATATCGTCGATTAACATCCACTGAAGCCAATTGAGGTCGACTGTCACTTTGTGTTGATTGAAAATTTTCAAAGTCTATCTTCCTAATTTGAAGTCGAATTTCAACATTTCTTATATATTTGAGAGAGTTTGCATCTAACTTTGTCAGATATCGTCGATTAACATCCACTGAAGCCAATTAAGGTCGACTGTCACTTTGTGTTGATTGAAAATTTTCAAAGTCTATCTTCCTAGTTTGAAGTCGAATTTCAACATTTCTCATATATTTGAGAGAGTTTGCATCTAACTTTGTCAGATATCGTCGATTAACTACCACTGAAGCCAATTGAGGTCGACTGTCACTTTGTGTTGATTGAAAATTTTCAAAGTCTATCTTCCTAATTTGAAGTCGAATTTCAACATTTCTCATATATTTGAGTGAGTTCGCATCTAACTTTGTCAGATATCGTCGATTAACATCCACTGAAGCCCATTGAGGTCGACTGTCACTTTGTGTTCATTGAAAATTTTCAGAGTCTATCTTCCTAATTTGAAGACGAATTTCAACATTTCTCATATATTTGAGTGAGTTTGCATCTAAATTTGTCAGATATACGCGATTAACATCCATTGGAGCCCATTGAGGTCAACTGTCACTTTGTGTTAATTGAAAATTTTCAAAGTCTATCTTCCTAATTTGAAGTCGAATTTCAACATTTCTGATATATTTGAGTGAGTTCGCATCTAACTTTGTCAGATATCGTCGATTAACATCCACTGAAGCCAATTGAGGTCGACTGTCACTTTGTGTTCATTGAAAATTTTCAGAGTCTATCTTCCTAATTTGAAGACGAATTTCAACATTTCTCATATATTTGAGTGAGTTTGCATCTAAATTTGTCAGATATACGCGATTAACATCCATTGGAGCCCATTGAGGTCAACTGTCACTTTGTGTTAATTGAAAATTTTCAAAGTCTATTTTCCTAATTTGAAGTCGAATTTCAACATTTCTCATATATTTGAGTGAGTTTGCATCTAACTTTGTCAGATATCGTCGATTAACATCCATTGAAGCCCATTGAGGTCGATTGTCAATTTGTGTTGATTGAAAATTTTCAAAGTCTATCTTCCTAATTTGAAGTTGAATTTCAACATTTCTTATATATTTGAGAGAGTTTGCATCTAACTTTGTCAGATATCGTCGATTAACTTCCATTGAAGCCCATTTAGGTCAACTGTCACTTTGTGTTGATTGAAAATTTTCATAGTCTATCTTCCTAATTTGAAGTCGAATTTCAACATTTCTCATATATTTGAGTGAGTTTGCATCTAACTTTGTCAGATATCGTCGATTAACTTCCATTGAAGCCCATTGAGGTCAACTGTCACTTTGTGTTGATTGAAAATTTTCAAAGTCTATCTTCCTAAGTTGAAGTCGAATTTCAACATTTCTCATATATTTGAGTGAGTTTGCATCTAACTTTGTCAGATATCGTCGATTAACATCCACTGAAGCCAATTGAGGTCAACTGTCACTTTGTGTTGATTGAAAATTTTCAAAGTCTATCTTCCTAATTTGAAGTCGAATTTCAACATTTCTCATATATTTGAGTGAGTTTGCATCTAACTTTGTCAGATATCGTCGATTAACATCCATTGAAGCCCATTGAGGTCGATTGTCAATTTGTGTTGATTGAAAATTTTCAAAGTCTATCTTCCTAATTTGAAGTCGAATTTCAACATTTCTTATATATTTGAGAGAGTTTGCATATAACTTTGTCAGATATCGTCTATTAACTACCACTGAAGCCAATTGAGGTCGACTGTCACTTTGTGTTGATTGAAAATTTTCAAAGTCTATCTTCCTAATTTGAAGTCGAATTTCAACATTTCTCATATATTTGAGTGAGTTCGCATCTAACTTTGTCAGATATCGTCGATTAACATCCACTGAAGCCAATTGAGGTCGACTGTCACTTTGTGTTGATTGAAAATTTTCAAAGTCTATCTTCCTAATTTGAAGTCGAATTTCAACATTTCTTATATATTTGAGAGAGTTTGCATCTAACTTTGTCAGATATCGTCGATTAACATCCACTGAAGCCAATTAAGGTCGACTGTCACTTTGTGTTGATTGAAAATTTTCAAAGTCTATCTTCCTAGTTTGAAGTCGAATTTCAACATTTCTCATATATTTGAGAGAGTTTGCATCTAACTTTGTCAGATATCGTCGATTAACTACCACTGAAGCCAATTGAGGTCGACTGTCACTTTGTGTTGATTGAAAATTTTCAAAGTCTATCTTCCTAATTTGAAGTCAAATTTCAACATTTCTTATATATTTGAGAGAGTTTGCATCTAACTTTGTCAGATATCGTCGATTAACTACCACTGAAGCCAATTGAGGTCGACTGTCACTTTGTGTTGATTGAAAATTTTCAAAGTCTATCTTCCTAATTTGAAGTCAAATTTCAACATTTCTTATATATTTGAGAGAGTTTGCATCTAACTTTGTCAGATATCGTCGATTAACATCCACTGAAGCCCATTGAGGTCGACTGTCACTTTGTGTTGATTGAAAATTTTCAAAGTCTATCTTCCTAATTTGAAGACGAATTTCAACATTTCTCATATATTTGAGTAAGTTTGCATCTAACTTTGTCAGATATACGCGATTAACATCCATTGGAGCCCATTGAGGTCAACTGTCACTTTGTGTTAATTGAAAATTTTCAAAGTCTATCTTCCTAATTTGAAGTCGAATTTCAACATTTCTTATATATTTGAGAGAGTTTACATCTAACTTTGTCAGATATCGTCGATTAACATCCACTGAAGCCAATTGAGGTCGACTGTCACTTTGTGTTGATTGAAAATTTTCAAAGTCTATCTTCCTAATTTGAAGTCGAATTTCAACATTTCTTATATATTTGAGAGAGTTTGCATCTAACTTTGTCAGATATCGTCGATTAACATCCACTGAAGCCAATTAAGGTCGACTGTCACTTTGTGTTGATTGAAAATTTTCAAAGTCTATCTTCCTAATTTGATGTCGAATTTCAACATTTCTCATATATTTGAGAGAGTTTGCATCTAACTTTGTCAGATATACGCGATTAACATCCATTGGAGCCCATTGAGGTCAACTGTCACTTTGTGTTAATTGAAAATTTTCAAAGTCTATCTTCCTAATTTGAAGTCGAATTTCAACATTTCTTATATATTTGAGAGAGTTTACATCTAACTTTGTCAGATATCGTCGATTAACATCCACTGAAGTCAATTGAGGTCGACTGTCACTTTGTGTTGATTGAAAATTTTCAAAGTCTATCTTCCTAATTTGAAGTCGAATTTCAACATTTCTTATATATTTGAGAGAGTTTGCATCTAACTTTGTCAGATATCGTCGATTAACATCCACTGAAGCCAATTAAGGTCGACTGTCACTTTGTGTTGATTGAAAATTTTCAAAGTCTATCTTCCTAATTTGAAGTCAAATTTCAACATTTCTTATATATTTGAGAGAGTTTGCATCTAACTTTGTCAGATATCGTCGATTAACATCCACTGAAGCCCATTGAGGTCGACTGTCACTTTGTGTTGATTGAAAATTTTCAAAGTCTATCTTCCTAATTTGAAGACGAATTTCAACATTTCTCATATATTTGAGTAAGTTTGCATCTAACTTTGTCAGATATACGCGATTAACATCCATTGGAGCCCATTGAGGTCAACTGTCACTTTGTGTTAATTGAAAATTTTCAAAGTCTATCTTCCTAATTTGAAGTCAAATTTCAACATTTCTTATATATTTGAGAGAGTTTGCATCTAACTTTGTCAGATATCGTCGATTAACATCCACTGAAGTCAATTGAGGTCGACTGTCACTTTGTGTTGATTGAAAATTTTCAAAGTCTATCTTCCTAATTTGAAGTCGAATTTCAACATTTCTTATATATTTGAGAGAGTTTGCATCTAACTTTGTCAGATATCGTCGATTAACATCCACTGAAGCCAATTAAGGTCGACTGTCACTTTGTGTTGATTGAAAATTTTCAAAGTCTATCTTCCTAATTTGATGTCGAATTTCAACATTTCTCATATATTTGAGAGAGTTTGCATCTAACTTTGTCAGATATCGTCGATTAACTACCACTGAAGCCAATTGAGGTCGACTGTCACTTTGTGTTGATTGAAAATTTTCAAAGTCTATCTTCCTAATTTGAACTCAAATTTCAACATTTCTTATATATTTGAGAGAGTGTGCATCTAACTTTGTCAGATATCGTCGATTAACTACCACTGAAGCCAATTGAGGTCGACTGTCACTTTGTGTTGATTGAAAATTTTCAAAGTCTATCTTCCTAATTTGAAGTCGAATTTCAACATTCCTCATATATTTGAGAGAGTTTGCATCTAACTTTGTCAGATATCGTCAATTAACTACCACTGAAGCCAATTGAGGTCGCCTGTCACTTTGTGTTGATTGAAAATTTTTAAAGTCTATCTTCCTAATTTGAAGTCGAATTTTAACATTTCTTATATATTTGGGAGAGTTTGCATCTAACTTTGTCAGATATACGCGATTAACATCCATTGAAGCCAATTGAGGTCAACTGTCACTTTGTGTTGATTGAAAATTTTCAAAGTCTATCTTCCTAATTTGAAGTCGAATTTCAACATTTCTCATATATTTGAGTGAGTTTGCATCTAACTTTGTCAGATATCGTCGATTAACATCCATTGAAGCCCATTGAGGTCGATTGTCAATTTGTGTTGATTGAAAATTTTCAAAGTCTATCTTCCTAATTTGAAGTCGAATTTCAACATTTCTTATATATTTGAGAGAGTTTGCATATAACTTTGTCAGATATCGTCTATTAACTACCACTGAAGCCAATTGAGGTCGACTGTCACTTTGTGTTGATTGAAAATTTTCAAAGTCTATCTTCCTAATTTGAAGTCGAATTTCAACATTTCTCATATATTTGAGTGAGTTCGCATCTAACTTTGTCAGATATCGTCGATTAACATCCACTGAAGCCAATTGAGGTCGACTGTCACTTTGTGTTGATTGAAAATTTTCAAAGTCTATCTTCCTAATTTGAAGTCGAATTTCAACATTTCTTATATATTTGAGAGAGTTTGCATCTAACTTTGTCAGATATCGTCGATTAACATCCACTGAAGCCAATTAAGGTCGACTGTCACTTTGTGTTGATTGAAAATTTTCAAAGTCTATCTTCCTAGTTTGAAGTCGAATTTCAACATTTCTTATATATTTGAGAGAGTTTGCATATAACTTTGTCAGATATCGTCTATTAACTACCACTGAAGCCAATTGAGGTCGACTGTCACTTTGTGTTGATTGAAAATTTTCAAAGTCTATCTTCCTAATTTGAAGTCGAATTTCAACATTTCTCATATATTTGAGTGAGTTCGCATCTAACTTTGTCAGATATCGTCGATTAACATCCACTGAAGCCAATTAAGGTCGACTGTCACTTTGTGTTGATTGAAAATTTTCAAAGTCTATCTTCCTAATTTGATGTCGAATTTCAACATTTCTCATATATTTGAGAGAGTTTGCATCTAACTTTGTCAGATATCGTCGATTAACTACCACTGAAGCCAATTGAGGTCGACTGTCACTTTGTGTTGATTGAAAATTTTCAAAGTCTATCTTCCTAATTTGAAGTCAAATTTCAACATTTCTTATATATTTGAGAGAGTTTGCATCTAACTTTGTCAGATATCGTCGATTAACTACCACTGAAGCCAATTGAGGTCGACTGTCACTTTGTGTTGATTGAAAATTTTCAAAGTCTATCTTCCTAATTTGAAGTCAAATTTCAACATTTCTTATATATTTGAGAGAGTTTGCATCTAACTTTGTCAGATATCGTCGATTAACATCCACTGAAGCCCATTGAGGTCGACTGTCACTTTGTGTTGATTGAAAATTTTCAAAGTCTATCTTCCTAATTTGAAGACGAATTTCAACATTTCTCATATATTTGAGTAAGTTTGCATCTAACTTTGTCAGATATACGCGATTAACATCCATTGGAGCCCATTGAGGTCAACTGTCACTTTGTGTTAATTGAAAATTTTCAAAGTCTATCTTCCTAATTTGAAGTCGAATTTCAACATTTCTTATATATTTGAGAGAGTTTACATCTAACTTTGTCAGATATCGTCGATTAACATCCACTGAAGCCAATTGAGGTCGACTGTCACTTTGTGTTGATTGAAAATTTTCAAAGTCTATCTTCCTAATTTGAAGTCGAATTTCAACATTTCTTATATATTTGAGAGAGTTTGCATCTAACTTTGTCAGATATCGTCGATTAACATCCACTGAAGCCAATTAAGGTCGACTGTCACTTTGTGTTGATTGAAAATTTTCAAAGTCTATCTTCCTAATTTGATGTCGAATTTCAACATTTCTCATATATTTGAGAGAGTTTGCATCTAACTTTGTCAGATATACGCGATTAACATCCATTGGAGCCCATTGAGGTCAACTGTCACTTTGTGTTAATTGAAAATTTTCAAAGTCTATCTTCCTAATTTGAAGTCGAATTTCAACATTTCTTATATATTTGAGAGAGTTTACATCTAACTTTGTCAGATATCGTCGATTAACATCCACTGAAGTCAATTGAGGTCGACTGTCACTTTGTGTTGATTGAAAATTTTCAAAGTCTATCTTCCTAATTTGAAGTCGAATTTCAACATTTCTTATATATTTGAGAGAGTTTGCATCTAACTTTGTCAGATATCGTCGATTAACATCCACTGAAGCCAATTAAGGTCGACTGTCACTTTGTGTTGATTGAAAATTTTCAAAGTCTATCTTCCTAATTTGAAGTCAAATTTCAACATTTCTTATATATTTGAGAGAGTTTGCATCTAACTTTGTCAGATATCGTCGATTAACATCCACTGAAGCCCATTGAGGTCGACTGTCACTTTGTGTTGATTGAAAATTTTCAAAGTCTATCTTCCTAATTTGAAGACGAATTTCAACATTTCTCATATATTTGAGTAAGTTTGCATCTAACTTTGTCAGATATACGCGATTAACATCCATTGGAGCCCATTGAGGTCAACTGTCACTTTGTGTTAATTGAAAATTTTCAAAGTCTATCTTCCTAATTTGAAGTCAAATTTCAACATTTCTTATATATTTGAGAGAGTTTGCATCTAACTTTGTCAGATATCGTCGATTAACATCCACTGAAGTCAATTGAGGTCGACTGTCACTTTGTGTTGATTGAAAATTTTCAAAGTCTATCTTCCTAATTTGAAGTCGAATTTCAACATTTCTTATATATTTGAGAGAGTTTGCATCTAACTTTGTCAGATATCGTCGATTAACATCCACTGAAGCCAATTAAGGTCGACTGTCACTTTGTGTTGATTGAAAATTTTCAAAGTCTATCTTCCTAATTTGATGTCGAATTTCAACATTTCTCATATATTTGAGAGAGTTTGCATCTAACTTTGTCATATATCGTCGATTAACTACCACTGAAGCCAATTGAGGTCGACTGTCACTTTGTGTTGATTGAAAATTTTCAAAGTCTATCTTCCTAATTTGAACTCAAATTTCAACATTTCTTATATATTTGAGAGAGTGTGCATCTAACTTTGTCAGATATCGTCGATTAACTACCACTGAAGCCAATTGAGGTCGACTGTCACTTTGTGTTGATTGAAAATTTTCAAAGTCTATCTTCCTAATTTGAAGTCGAATTTCAACATTCCTCATATATTTGAGAGAGTTTGCATCTAACTTTGTCAGATATCGTCAATTAACTACCACTGAAGCCAATTGAGGTCGCCTGTCACTTTGTGTTGATTGAAAATTTTTAAAGTCTATCTTCCTAATTTGAAGTCGAATTTTAACATTTCTTATATATTTGGGAGAGTTTGCATCTAACTTTGTCAGATATACGCGATTAACATCCATTGAAGCCAATTGAGGTCAACTGTCACTTTGTGTTGATTGAAAATTTTCAAAGTCTATCTTCCTAATTTGAAGACGAATTTCAACATTTCTTATATATTTGGGAGAGTTTGCATCTAACTTTGTCAGATATCGTCGTTTAACATCCACTGAAGCCAATTGAGGTCGACTGTCACTTTGTGTTGATTGAAAATTTTCAAAGTCTATCTTCCTAATTTGAAATAGAATTTCAACAGTTCTCATATATTTGAGTGAGTTTGCATCTAACTTTGTCAGATATCGTCGATTAACATCCATTGAAGCCCATTGAGGTCGACTGTCACTTTGTGTTGATTGAAAATTTTTAAAATCTATCTTCCTAATTTGAAGTCGAATTTCAACATTTCTCATATATTTGAGAGAGTTTGCATCTAACTTTGTCAGATATCGTCGATTAACTTCCATTGAAGCCCATTGAGGTCGACTGTCACTTTGTGTTGATTGAAAATTTTCAAAGTCTATCTTCCTAATTTGAAGTCGAATTTCAACATTTCTCATATATTTGAGTGAGTTTGCATCTAACTTTGTCAGATATCGTCGATTAACATCCATTGAAGCCCATTGAGGTCGACTGTCACTTTGTGTTGATTGAAAATTTTCAAAGTCTATCTTCCTAATTTGAAGACGAATTTCAACATTTCTCATATATTTGAGTAAGTTTGCATCTAACTTTGTCAGATATACGCGATTAACATCCATTGGAGCCCATTGAGGTCAACTGTCACTTTGTGTTAATTGAAAATTTTCAAAGTCTATCTTCGTAATTTGAAGTCGAATTTCAACATTTCTTATATATTTGAGAGAGTTTACATCTAACTTTGTCAGATATCGTCGATTAACATCCACTGAAGCCAATTGAGGTCGACTGTCACTTTGTGTTGATTGAAAATTTTCAAAGTCTATCTTCCTAATTTGATGTCGAATTTCAACATTCCTCATATATTTGAGAGAGTTTGCATCTAAATTTGTCAGATATCGTCAATTAACTACCACTGAAGCCAATTGAGGTCGCCTGTCACTTTGTGTTGATTGAAAATTATTAAAGTCTATCTTCCTAATTTGAAGTCGAATTTTAACATTTCTTATATATTTGGGAGAGTTTGCATCTAACTTTGTCAGATATCGTCGATTAACTACCACTGAAGCCAATTGAGGTCGACTGTCACTTTGTGTTGATTGAAAATTTTCAAAGTCTATCTTCCTAATTTGAACTCAAATTTCAACATTTCTTATATATTTGAGAGAGTGTGCATCTAACTTTGTCAGATATCGTCGATTAACTACCACTGAAGCCAATTGAGGTCGACTGTCACTTTGTGTTGATTGAAAATTTTCAAAGTCTATCTTCCTAATTTGAAGTCGAATTTCAACATTGCTCATATATTTGAGAGAGTGTGCATCTAACTTTGTCAGATATCGTCAATTAACTACCACTGAAGCCAATTGAGGTCGCCTGTCACTTTGTGTTGATTGAAAATTATTAAAGTCTATCTTCCTAATTTGAAGTCGAATTTTAACATTTCTTATATATTTGGGAGAGTTTGCATCTAACTTTGTCAGATATACGCGATTAACATCCATTGAAGCCAATTGAGGTCAACTGTCACTTTGTGTTGATTGAAAATTTTCAAAGTCTATCTTCCTAATTTGAAGACGAATTTCAACATTTCTTATATATTTGGGAGAGTTTGCATCTAACTTTGTCAGATATCGTCGTTTAACATCCACTGAAGCCAATTGAGGTCGACTGTCACTTTGTGTTGATTGAAAATTTTCAAAGTCTATCTTCCTAATTTGAAATAGAATTTCAACAGTTCTCATATATTTGAGTGAGTTTGCATCTAACTTTGTCAGATATCGTCGATTAACATCCATTGAAGCCCATTGAGGTCGACTGTCACTTTGTGTTGATTGAAAATTTTTAAAATCTATCTTCCTAATTTGAAGTCGAATTTCAACATTTTTTATATATTTGAGAGAGTTTGCATCTAACTTTGTCAGATATAGGCGATTAACATCCATTGAAGCCCATTGAGGTCGACTGTCACTTTGTGTTGATTGAAAATTTTTAAAGTCTATCTTCCTAATTTGAAGTCGAATTTCAACAGTTCTCATATATTTGAGTGGGTTTGCATCTAACTTTGTCAGATATAGGCGATTAAGATCCATTGAAGCCCATTGAGGTCAACTGTCACTTTGTGTTGATTGAAAATTTTCAAAGTCTATCTTCCTAATTTGAAGTCGAATTTCAACATTTCTCATATATTTGAGTGAGTTTGCATCTAACTTTATCAGATATCGTCGATTAACATCCATTGAAGCCCATTGAGGTCGACTGTCACTTTGTGTTGATTGAAAATTTTCAAAGTCTATCTTCCTAATTTGAAGTCGAATTTCAACATTTCTCATATATTTGAGTGAGTTTGCATCTAACTTTGTCAGATATCGTCGATTAACATCCATTGAAGCCCATTGAGGTCGATTGTCAATTTGTGTTGATTGAAAGTTTTCAAAGTCTATCTTCCTAATTTGAAGTCGAATTTCAACATTTCTCATATATTTGAGTGAATTTGCATCTAACTTTGTCAGATATAGGCGATTAACATCCATTGAAGCCCATTGAGGTCGCCTGTCACTTTGTGTTGATTGAAAATTTTCAAAGTCTATCTTCCTAATTTGAAGTCGAATTTCAACATTTCTCATATATTTGAGAGAGTTTGCATCTAACTTTGTCAGATATCGTCGATTAACTACCACTGAAGCCAATTAAGGTCGACTGTCACTTTGTGTTGATTGAAAATTTTCAAAGTCTATCTTCCTAATTTGAAGACGAATTTCAACATTTCTTATATATTTGGGAGAGTTTGCATCTAACTTTGTCAGATATCGTCGATTAACATCCACTGAAGCCAATTAAGGTCGACTGTCACTTTGTGTTGATTGAAAATTTTCAAAGTCTATCTTCCTAATTTGAAGTCAAATTTCAACATTTCTTATATATTTGAGAGAGTTTGCATCTAACTTTGTCAGATATCGTCGATTAACTACCACTGAAGCCAATTGAGGTCGACTGTCACTTTGTGTTGATTGAAAATTTTCAAAGTCTATCTTCCTAATTTGAAGTCGAATTTCAACATTTCTTATATATTTGAGAGAGTTTACATCTAACTTAGTCAGATATCGTCGATTAACATCCACTGAAGCCAATTGAGGTCGACTGTCACTTTGTGTTGATTGAAAATTTTCAAAGTCTATCTTCCTAATTTGAAGTCGAATTTCAACATTTCTTATATATTTGAGAGAGTTTGCATCTAACTTTGTCAG
The DNA here is from genome assembly GCF_026230105.1 of Diorhabda sublineata. NCBI lineage: Eukaryota > Metazoa > Arthropoda > Insecta > Coleoptera > Chrysomelidae > Diorhabda > Diorhabda sublineata. Next base: position 271,857 of record NW_026614166.1, read on the forward strand.
ATATCGTCGATTAACATCCACTGAAGCCAATTAAGGTCGACTGTCACTTTGTGTTGATTGAAAATTTTCAAAGTCTATCTTCCTAATTTGATGTCGAATTTCAACATTTCTCATATATTTGAGAGAGTTTGCATCTAACTTTGTCAGATATCGTCGATTAACTACCACTGAAGCCAATTGAGGTCGACTGTCACTTTGTGTTAATTGAAAATTTTCAAAGTCTATCTTCCTAATTTGAACTCAAATTTCAACATTTCTTATATATTTGAGAGAGTGTGCATCTAACTTTGTCAGATATCGTCGATTAACTACCACTGAAGCCAATTGAGGTCGACTGTCACTTTGTGTTGATTGAAAATTTTCAAAGTCTATCTTCCTAATTTGAAGTCGAATTTCAACATTCCTCATATATTTGAGAGAGTTTGCATCTAACTTTGTCAGATATCGTCAATTAACTACCACTGAAGCCAATTGAGGTCGCCTGTCACTTTGTGTTGATTGAAAATTTTTAAAGTATATCTTCCTAATTTGAAGTCGAATTTTAACATTTCTTATATATTTGGGAGAGTTTGCATCTAACTTTGTCAGATATACGCGATTAACATCCATTGAAGCCAATTGAGGTCAACTGTCACTTTGTGTTGATTGAAAATTTTCAAAGTCTATCTTCCTAATTTGAAGACGAATTTCAACATTTCTTATATATTTGGGAGAGTTTGCATCTAACTTTGTCAGATATCGTCGTTTAACATCCACTGAAGCCAATTGAGGTCGACTGTCACTTTGTGTTGATTGAAAATTTTCAAAGTCTATCTTCCTAATTTGAAATAGAATTTCAACAGTTCTCATATATTTGAGTGAGTTTGCATCTAACTTTGTCAGATATCGTCGATTAACATCCATTGAAGCCCATTGAGGTCGACTGTCAATTTGTGTTGATTGAAAGTTTTCAAAGTCTATCTTCCTAATTTGAAGTCGAATTTCAACATTTCTCATATATTTGAGAGAGTTTGCATCTAACTTTGTCAGATATCGTCGATTAACATCCATTGAAGCCCATTGAGGTCGACTGTCAATTTGTGTTGATTGAAAGTTTTCAAAGTCTATCTTCCTAATTTGAAGTCGAATTTCAACATTTCTCATATATTTGAGAGAGTTTGCATCTAACTTTGTCAGATATCGTCGATTAACTTCCATTGAAGCCCATTTAGGTCAACTGTCACTTTGTGTTGATTGAAAATTTTCATAGTCTATCTTCCTAATTTGAAGTCGAATTTCAACATTTCTCATATATTTGAGTGAATTTGCATCTAACTTTGTCAGATATAGGCGATTAACATCCATTGAAGCCCATTGAGGTCGACTGTCACTTTGTGTTAATTGAAAATTTTTAAAGTCTATCTTCCTAATTTGAAGTCGAATTTCAACATTTCTCATATATTTGAGGGAGTTTGCATCTAACTTTGTCAGATATCGTCGATTAACTTCCATTGAAGCCCATTGAGTTCAACTGTCACTTTGTGTTGATTGAAAATTTTCAAAGTCTATCTTCCTAATTTGAAGTCGAATTTCAACATTTCTCATATATTTGAGTGAGTTTGCATCTAACTTTATCAGATATCGTCGATTAACATCCATTGAAGCCCATTGAGGTCGACTGTCACTTTGTGTTGATTGAAAATTTTCAAAGTCTATCTTCCTAATTTGAAGTCGAATTTCAACATTTCTCATATATTTGAGTGAGTTTGCATCTAACTTTATCAGATATCGTCGATTAACATCCATTGAAGCCCATTTAGGTCAACTGTCACTTTGTGTTGATTGAAAATTTTCAAAGTCTATCTTCCTAATTTGAAGTCGAATTTCAACATTTCTCATATATTTGAGTGAGTTTGCATCTAACTTTATCAGATATCGTCGATTAACTTCCATTGATGCCCATTTAGGTCAACTGTCACTTTGTGTTGATTGAAAATTTTCATAGTCTATCTTCCTAATTTGAAGTCGAATTTCAACATTTCTCATATATTTGAGTGAATTTGCATCTAACTTTGTCAGATATAGGCGACTAACATCCATTGAAGCCCATTGAGGTCGACTGTCACTTTGTGTTGATTGAAAATTTTCAAAGTCTATCTTCCTAATTTGAAGTCGAATTTCAACATTTCTCATATATTTGAGTGAATTTGCATCTAACTTTATCAGATATCGTCGATTAACATCCATTGAAGCCCATTGAGGTCGACTGTCATTTTGTGTTGATTGAAAATTTTCAAAGTCTATCTTCCTAATTTGAAGTCGAATTTCAACATTTCTCATATATTTGAGTGAGTTTGCATCTAACTTTATCAGATATCGTCGATTAACATCCATTGAAGCCCATTGACTTCAACTGTCACTTTGTGTTGATTGAAAATTTTCAAAGTCTATCTTCCTAATTTGAAGTCGATTTTCAACATTTCTCATATATTTGAGTGAGTTTGCATCTAACTTTATCAGATATCGTCGATTAACATCCATTGAAGCCCATTGAGTTCAACTGTCACTTTGTGTTGATTGAAAATTTTCAAAGTCTATCTTCCTAATTTGAAGTCGAATTTCAACATTTCTCATATATTTGAGTGAGTTTGCATCTAACTTTATCAGATATCGTCGATTAACATCCATTGAAGCCCATTGAGGTCGACTGTCACTTTGTGTTGATTGAAAATTTTCAAAGTCTATCTTCCTAATTTGAAGTCGAATTTCAACATTTCTCATATATTTGAGTGAATTTGCATCTAACTTTATCAGATATCGTCGATTAACATCCATTGAAGCCCATTGAGGTCGACTGTCATTTTGTGTTGATTGAAAATTTTCAAAGTCTATCTTCCTAATTTGAAGTCGAATTTCAACATTTCTCATATATTTGAGTGAGTTTGCATCTAACTTTATCAGATATCGTCGATTAACATCCATTGAAGCCCATTGACTTCAACTGTCACTTTGTGTTGATTGAAAATTTTCAAAGTCTATCTTCCTAATTTGAAGTCGATTTTCAACATTTCTCATATATTTGAGTGAGTTTGCATCTAACTTTATCAGATATCGTCGATTAACATCCATTGAAGCCCATTGAGTTCAACTGTCACTTTGTGTTGATTGAAAATTTTCAAAGTCTATCTTCCTAATTTGAAGTCGAATTTCAACATTTCTCATATATTTGAGTGAGTTTGCATCTAACTTTATCAGATATCGTCGATTAACATCCATTGAAGCCCATTGAGGTCGACTGTCACTTTGTGTTGATTGAAAATTTTCAAAGTCTATCTTCCTAATTTGAAGTCGAATTTCAACATTTCTCATATATTTGTGAGAGTTTGCATCTAACTTTGTCAGATATCGTCGATTAACATCCATTGAAGCCCATTGAGGTCGATTGTCAATTTGTGTTGATTGAAAGTTTTCAAAGTCTATCTTCCTAATTTGAAGTCGAATTTCAACATTTCTCATATATTTGAGAGAGTTTGCATCTAACTTTGTCAGATATCGTCGATTAACTTCCATTGAAGCCCATATAGGTCAACTGTCACTTTGTGTTGATTGAAAATTTTCATAGTCTATCTTCCTAATTTGAAGTCGAATTTCAACATTTCTCATATATTTGAGTGAATTTGCATCTAACTTTGTCAGATATAGGCGATTAACATCCATTGAAGCCCATTGAGGTCGACTGTCACTTTGTGTTGATTGAAAATTTTTAAAGTCTATCTTCCTAATTTGAAGTCGAATTTCAACATTTCTCATATATTTGAGGGAGTTTGCATCTAACTTTGTCAGATATCGTCGATTAACTTCCATTGAAGCCCATTGAGTTCAACTGTCACTTTGTGTTGATTGAAAATTTTCAAAGTCTATCTTCCTAATTTGAAGTCGAATTTCAACATTTCTCATATATTTGAGTGAGTTTGCATCTAACTTTATCAGATATCGTCGATTAACATCCATTGAAGCCCATTGAGGTCGACTGTCACTTTGTGTTGATTGAAAATTTTCAAACCTATCTTCCTAATTTGAAGTCGAATTTCAACATTTCTCATATATTTGAGTGAGTTTGCATCTAACTTTATCAGATATCGTCGATTAACATCCATTGAAGCCCATTTAGGTCAACTGTCACTTTGTGTTGATTGAAAATTTTCAAAGTCTATCTTCCTAATTTGAAGTCGAATTTCAACATTTCTCATATATTTGAGTGAGTTTGCATCTAACTTTATCAGATATCGTCGATTAACATCCATTGAAGCCCATTGAGTTCAACTGTCACTTTGTGTTGATTGAAAATTTTCAAAGTCTATCTTCCTAATTTGAAGTCGAATTTCAACATTTCTCATATATTTGAGTGAGTTTGCATCTAACTTTATCAGATATCGTCGATTAACATCCATTGAAGCCCATTGAGGTCGATTGTCAATTTGTGTTGATTGAAAGTTTTCAAAGTCTATCTTCCTAATTTGAAGTCGAATTTCAACATTTCTCATATATTTGAGAGAGTTTGCATCTAACTTTGTCAGATATCGTCGATTAACTTCCATTGAAGCCCATTTAGGTCAACTGTCACTTTGTGTTGATTGAAAATTTTCAAAGTCTATCTTCCTAATTTGAAGTCGAATTTCAACATTTCTCATATATTTGAGTGAGTTTGCATCTAACTTTATCAGATATCGTCGATCAACATCCATTGAAGCCCATTGAGTTCAACTGTCACTTTGTGTTGATTGAAAATTTTCAAAGTCTATCTTCCTAATTTGAAGTCGAATTTCAACATTTCTCATATATTTGAGTGAGTTTGCATCTAACTTTATCAGATATCGTCGATTAACTTCCATTGATGCCCATTTAGGTCAACTGTCATTTTGTGTTGATTGAAAATTTTCATAGTCTATCTTCCTAATTTGAAGTCGAATTTCAACATTTCTCATATATTTGAGTGAATTTGCATCTAACTTTGTCAGATATAGGCGACTAACATCCATTGAAGCCCATTGAGGTCGACTGTCACTTTGTGTTGATTGAAAATTTTTAAAGTCTATCTTCCTAATTTGTAGTCGAATTTCAACATTTCTCATATATTTGAGGAAGTTTGCATCTAACTCTGTCAGATATCGTCGATTAACTTCCATTGAAGCCCATTGAGTTCAACTGTCACTTTGTGTTGATTGAAAATTTTCAAAGTCTATCTTCCTAATTTGAAGTCGAATTTCAACATTTCTCATATATTTGAGTGAGTTTGCATCTAACTTTATCAGATATCGTCGATTAACATCCATTGAAGCCCATTGAGGTCGACTGTCACTTTGTGTTGATTGAAAATTTTCAAAGTCTATCTTCCTAATTTGAAGTCGAATTTCAACATTTCTCATATATTTGAGTGAGTTTGCATCTAACTTTATCAGATATCGTCGATTAACATCCATTGAAGCCCATTGAGTTCAACTGTCACTTTGTGTTGATTGAAAATTTTCAAAGTCTATCTTCCTAATTTGAAGTCGAATTTCAACATTTCTCATATATTTGAGTGAGTTTGCATCTAACTTTATCAGATATCGTCGATTAACATCCATTGAAGCCCATTGAGTTCAACTGTCACTTTGTGTTGATTGAAAATTTTCAAAGTCTATCTTCCTAATTTGAAGTCGAATTTCAACATTTCTCATATATTTGAGTGAGTTTGCATCTAACTTTATCAGATATCGTCGATTAACATCCATTGAAGCCCATTGAGGTCGACTGTCACTTTGTGTTGATTGAAAATTTTCAAAGTCTATCTTCCTAATTTGAAGTCGAATTTCAACATTTCTCATATATTTGTGAGAGTTTGCATCTAACTTTGTCAGATATCGTCGATTAACATCCACTGAAGCCAATTGAGGTCGACTGTCACTTTGTGTTGATTGAAAATTTTTAAAGTCTATCTTCCTAATTTGAAGTCGAATTTCAACATTTCTCATATATTTGAGTGAGTTTGCATCTAACTTTGTCAGATATCGTCGATTAACATCCATTGAAGCCCATTGAGGTCGATTGTCAATTTGTGTTGATTGAAAATTTTCAAAGTCTATCTTCCTAATTTGAAGTCGAATTTCAACATTTCTCATATATTTGAGTGAGTTTGCATCTAACTTTATCAGATATCGTCGATTAACATCCATTGAAGCCCATTGAGGTCGACTGTCACTTTGTGTTGATTGAAAATTTTCAAAGTCTATCTTCCTAATTTGAAGTCGAATTTCAACATTTCTCATATATTTGTGAGAGTTTGCATCTAACTTTGTCAGATATCGTCGATTAACATCCACTGAAGCCAATTGAGGTCGACTGTCACTTTGTGTTGATTGAAAATTTTTAAAGTCTATCTTCCTAATTTGAAGTCGAATTTCAACATTTCTCATATATTTGAGTGAGTTTGCATCTAACTTTGTCAGATATCGTCGATTAACATCCATTGAAGCCCATTGAGGTCGATTGTCAATTTGTGTTGATTGAAAGTTTTCAAAGTCTATCTTCCTAATTTGAAGTCGAATTTCAACATTTCTCATATATTTGAGAGAGTTTGCATCTAACTTTGTCAGATATCGTCGATTAACTTCCATTGAAGCCCATTTAGGTCAACTGTCACTTTGTGTTAATTGAAAATTTTCAAAGTCTATCTTCCTAATTTGAAGTCGAATTTCAACATTCCTTATATATTTGAGAGAGTTTGCATCTAACTTTGTCAGATATCGTCGATTAACATCCACTGAAGCCAATTGAGGTCGACTGTCACTTTGTGTTGATTGAAAATTTTCAAAGTCTATCTTCCTAATTTGAAGTCGAATTTCAACATTTCTTATATATTTGAGAGAGTTTGCATCTAACTTTGTCAGATATCGTCGATTAACAACCATTGAAGCCCATTGAGGTCGACTGTCACTTTGTGTTGATTGAAAATTTTTAAAGTCTATCTTCCTAATTTGAAGTCGAATATCAACAGTTCTCATATATTTGAGTGGGTTTGCATCTAACTTTGTCAGATATAGGCGATTAAGATCCATTGAAGCCCATTGAGGTCAACTGTCACTTTGTGTTGATTGAAAATTTTCAAAGTCTATCTTCCTAATTTGAAGTCGAATTTCAACATTTCTCATATATTTGAGTGAGTTTGCATCTAACTTTATCAGATATCGTCGATTAACATCCACTGAAGCCAATTGAGGTCGCCTGTCACTTTGTGTTGATTGAAAATTTTCAAAGTCTATCTTCCTAATTTGAAGTCGAATTTCAACATTTCTCATATATTTGAGTGAGTTTGCATCTAACTTTATCAGATATCGTCGATTAACATCCATTGAAGCCCATTGAGGTCGACTGTCACTTTGTGTTGATTGAAAATTTTCAAAGTCTATCTTCCTAATTTGAAGTCGAATTTCAACATTTCTCATATATTTGTGAGAGTTTGCATCTAACTTTGTCAGATATCGTCGATTAACATCCACTGAAGCCAATTGAGGTCGACTGTCACTTTGTGTTGATTGAAAATTTTTAAAGTCTATCTTCCTAATTTGAAGTCGAATTTCAACATTTCTCATATATTTGAGTGAGTTTGCATCTAACTTTGTCAGATATCGTCGATTAACATCCATTGAAGCCCATTGAGGTCGATTGTCAATTTGTGTTGATTGAAAGTTTTCAAAGTCTATCTTCCTAATTTGAAGTCGAATTTCAACATTTCTCATATATTTGAGAGAGTTTGCATCTAACTTTGTCAGATATCGTCGATTAACTTCCATTGAAGCCCATTTAGGTCAACTGTCACTTTGTGTTAATTGAAAATTTTCAAAGTCTATCTTCCTAATTTGAAGTCGAATTTCAACATTTCTTATATATTTGAGAGAGTTTGCATCTAACTTTGTCAGATATCGTCGATTAACATCCACTGAAGCCAATTAAGGTCGACTGTCACTTTGTGTTGATTGAAAATTTTCAAAGTCTATCTTCCTAATTTGATGTCGAATTTCAACATTTCTCATATATTTGAGAGAGTTTACATCTAACTTTGTCAGATATCGTCGATTAACATCCACTGAAGCCAATTGAGGTCGACTGTCACTTTGTGTTGATTGAAAATTTTCAAAGTCTATCTTCCTAATTTGAAGTCGAATTTCAACATTTCTTATATATTTGAGAGAGTTTGCATCTAACTTTGTCAGATATCGTCGATTAACATCCACTGAAGCCAATTAAGGTCGACTGTCACTTTGTGTTGATTGAAAATTTTCAAAGTCTATCTTCCTAATTTGATGTCGAATTTCAACATTTCTCATATATTTGAGAGAGTTTGCATCTAACTTTGTCAGATATCGTCGATTAACTACCACTGAAGCCAATTGAGGTCGACTGTCACTTTGTGTTGATTGAAAATTTTCAAAGTCTATCTTCCTAATTTGAACTCAAATTTCAACATTTCTTATATATTTGAGAGAGTTTGCATCTAACTTTGTCAGATATCGTCGATTAACTACCACTGAAGCCAATTGAGGTCGACTGTCACTTTGTGTTGATTGAAAATTTTCAAAGTCTATCTTCCTAATTTGAAGTCGAATTTCAACATTCCTCATATATTTGAGAGAGTTTGCATCTAACTTTGTCAGATATCGTCAATTAACTACCACTGAAGCCAATTGAGGTCGCCTGTCACTTTGTGTTGATTGAAAATTTTTAAAGTCTATCTTCCTAATTTGAAGTCGAATTTTAACATTTCTTATATATTTGGGAGAGTTTGCATCTAACTTTGTCAGATATACGCGATTAACATCCATTGAAGCCAATTGAGGTCAACTGTCACTTTGTGTTGATTGAAAATTTTTAAAGTCTATCTTCCTAATTTGAAGTCGAATTTTAACATTTCTTATATATTAGAGTGAGTTTGCATCTAAATTTGTCAGATATACGCGATTAACATCCATTGAAGCCAATTGAGGTCAACTGTCACTTTGTGTTGATTGAAAATTTTCAAAGTCTATCTTCCTAATTTGAAGACGAATTTCAACATTTCTTATATATTTGGGAGAGTTTGCATCTAACTTTGTCAGATATCGTCGTTTAACATCCACTGAAGCCAATTGAGGTCGACTGTCACTTTGTGTTGATTGAAAATTAACAAAGTCTATCTTCCTAATTTGAAATAGAATTTCAACAGTTCTCATATATTTGAGTGAGTTTGCATCTAACTTTGTCAGATATCGTCGATTAACATCCATTGAAGCCCATTGAGGTCGACTGTCACTTTGTGTTGATTGAAAATTTTTAAAGTCTATCTTCCAAATTTGAAGTCGAATTTCAACATTTCTTATATATTTGAGAGAGTTTGCATCTAACTTTGTCAGATATAGGCGATTAACATCCATTGAAGCCCATTGAGGTCGACTGTCACTTTGTGTTGATTGAAAATTTTTAAAGTCTATCTTCCTAATTTGAAGTCGAATTTTAACATTTCTTATATATTTGGGAGAGTTTGCATCTAACTTTGTCAGATATACGCGATTAACATCCATTGAAGCCAATTGAGGTCAACTGTCACTTTGTGTTGATTGAAAATTTTTAAAGTCTATCTTCCTAATTTGAAGTCGAATTTTAACATTTCTTATATATTAGAGTGAGTTTGCATCTAACTTTGTCAGATATACGCGATTAACATCCATTGAAGCCAATTGAGGTCAACTGTCACTTTGTGTTGATTGAAAATTTTCAAAGTCTATCTTCCTAATTTGAAGACGAATTTCAACATTTCTTATATATTTGGGAGAGTTTGCATCTAACTTTGTCAGATATCGTCGTTTAACATCCACTGAAGCCAATTGAGGTCGACTGTCACTTTGTGTTGATTGAAAATTTTCAAAGTCTATCTTCCTAATTTGAAATAGAATTTCAACAGTTCTCATATATTTGAGTGAGTTTGCATCTAACTTTGTCAGATATCGTCGATTAACATCCATTAAAGCCCATTGAGGTCGACTGTCACTTTGTGTTGATTGAAAATTTTTAAAGTCTATCTTCCAAATTTGAAGTCGAATTTCAACATTTCTTATATATTTGAGAGAGTTTGCATCTAACTTTGTCAGATATAGGCGATTAACATCCATTGAAGCCCATTGAGGTCGACTGTCACTTTGTGTTGATTGAAAATTTTTAAAGTCTATCTTCCTAATTTGAAGTCGAATTTCAACAGTTCTCATATATTTGAGTGGGTTTGCATCTAACTTTGTCAGATATAGGCGATTAAGATCCATTGAAGCCCATTGAGGTCGACTGTCACTTTGTGTTGATTGAAAATTTTCAAAGTCTATCTTCCTAATTTGAAGTCGAATTTCAACATTTCTCATATATTTGAGTGAGTTTGCATCTAACTTTGTCAGATATCGTCGATTAACATCCATTGAAGCCCATTGAGGTCGATTGTCATTTTGTGTTGATTGAAAGTTTTCAAAGCCTATCTTCCTAATTTGAAGTCGAATTTCAACATTTCTCATATATTTGAGAGAGTTTGCATCTAACTTTGTCAGATATCGTCGATTAACTTCCATTGAAGCCCATTTAGGTCAACTGTCACTTTGTGTTGATTGAAAATTTTCAAAGTCTATCTTCCTAATTTGAAGTCGAATTTCAACATTTCTCATATATTTGAGTGAGTTTGCATCTAACTTTGTCAGATATCGTCGATTAACATCCACTGAAGCCAATTGAGGTCGACTGTCACTTTGTGTTGATTGAAAATTTTCAAAGTCTATCTTCCTAATTTGAAATAGAATTTCAACAGTTCTCATATATTTGAGTGAGTTTGCATCTAACTTTGTCAGATATCGTCGATTAACATCCATTGAAGCCCATTGAGGTCGACTGTCACTTTGTGTTGATTGAAAATTTTTAAAGTCTATCTTCCAAATTTGAAGTCGAATTTCAACATTTCTTATATATTTGAGAGAGTTTGCATCTAACTTTGTCAGATATAGGCGATTAACATCCATTGAAGCCCATTGAGGTCGACTGTCACTTTGTGTTGATTGAAAATTTTTAAAGTCTATCTTCCTAATTTGAAGTCGAATTTCAACAGTTCTCATATATTTGAGTGGGTTTGCATCTAACTTTGTCAGATATAGGCGATTTAGATCCATTGAAGCCCATTGAGGTCGACTGTCACTTTGTGTTGATTGAAAATTTTCAAAGTCTATCTTCCTAATTTGAAGTCGAATTTCAACATTTCTCATATATTTGAGTGAGTTTGCATCTAACTTTGTCAGATATCGTCGATTAACATCCATTGAAGCCCATTGAGGTCGATTGTCAATTTGTGTTGATTGAAAGTTTTCAAAGTCTATCTTCCTAATTTGAAGTCGAATTTCAACATTTCTCATATATTTGAGAGAGTTTGCATCTAACTTTGTCAGATATCGTCGATTAACTTCCATTGAAGCCCATTTAGGTCAACTGTCACTTTGTGTTGATTGAAAATTTTCAAAGTCTATCTTCCTAATTTGAAGTCGAATTTCAACATTTCTCATATATTTGAGTGAGTTTGCATCTAACTTTATCAGATATCGTCGATTAACATCCATTGAAGCCCATTGAGGTCGATTGTCAATTTGTGTTGATTGAAAGTTTTCAAAGTCTATCTTCCTAATTTGAAGTCGAATTTCAACATTTCTCATATATTTGAGAGAGTTTGCATCTAACTTTGTCAGATATCGTCGATTAACTTCCATTGAAGCCCATTGAGGTCGACTGTCACTTTGTGTTGATTGAAAATTTTCAAAGTCTATCTTCCTAATTTGAAGTCGAATTTCAACATTTCTCATATATTTGAGTGAGTTTGCATCTAACTTTGTCAGATATCGTCGATTAACATCCATTGAAGCCCATTGAGGTCGATTGTCAATTTGTGTTGATTGAAAGTTTTCAAAGTCTATCTTCCTAATTTGAAGTCGAATTTCAACATTTCTCATATATTTGAGAGAGTTTGCATCTAACTTTGTCAGATATCGTCGATTAACTTCCATTGAAGCCCATTTAGGTCAACTGTCACTTTGTGTTGATTGAAAATTTTCATAGTCTATCTTCCTAATTTGAAGTCGAATTTCAACATTTCTCATATATTTGAGTGAATTTGCATCTAACTTTGTCAGATATAGGCGATTAACATCCATTGAAGCCCATTGAGGTCAACTGTCACTTTGTGTTGATTGAAAATTTTTAAAGTCTATCTTCCTAATTTGAAGTCGAATTTCAACATTTCTCATATATTTGAGGGAGTTTGCATCTAACTTTGTCAGATATCGTCGATTAACTTCCATTGAAGCCCATTGAGTTCAACTGTCACTTTGTGTTGATTGAAAATTTTTAAAGTCTATCTTCCTAATTTGAAGTCGAATTTCAACATTTCTCATATATTTGAGGGAGTTTGCATCTAACTTTGTCAGATATCGTCGATTAACTTCCATTGAAGCCCATTGAGTTCAACTGTCACTTTGTGTTGATTGAAAATTTTCAAAGTCTATCTTCCTAATTTGATGTCGAATTTCAACATTTCTCATATATTTGAGAGAGTTTGCATCTAACTTTGTCAGATATCGTCGATTAACTACCACTGAAGCCAATTGAGGTCGACTGTCACTTTGTGTTGATTGAAAATTTTCAAAGTCTATCTTCCTAATTTGAACTCAAATTTCAACATTTCTTATATATTTGAGAGAGTTTGCATCTAACTTTGTCAGATATCGTCGATTAACTACCACTGAAGCCAATTGAGGTCGACTGTCACTTTGTGTTGATTGAAAATTTTCAAAGTCTATCTTCCTAATTTGAAGTCGAATTTCAACATTCCTCATATATTTGAGAGAGTTTGCATCTAACTTTGTCAGATATCGTCAATTAACTACCACTGAAGCCAATTGAGGTCGCCTGTCACTTTGTGTTGATTGAAAATTTTTAAAGTCTATCTTCCTAATTTGAAGTCGAATTTTAACATTTCTTATATATTTGGGAGAGTTTGCATCTAACTTTGTCAGATATACGCGATTAACATCCATTGAAGCCAATTGAGGTCAACTGTCACTTTGTGTTGATTGAAAATTTTTAAAGTCTATCTTCCTAATTTGAAGTCGAATTTTAACATTTCTTATATATTAGAGTGAGTTTGCATCTAAATTTGTCAGATATACGCGATTAACATCCATTGAAGCCAATTGAGGTCAACTGTCACTTTGTGTTGATTGAAAATTTTCAAAGTCTATCTTCCTAATTTGAAGACGAATTTCAACATTTCTTATATATTTGGGAGAGTTTGCATCTAACTTTGTCAGATATCGTCGTTTAACATCCACTGAAGCCAATTGAGGTCGACTGTCACTTTGTGTTGATTGAAAATTAACAAAGTCTATCTTCCTAATTTGAAATAGAATTTCAACAGTTCTCATATATTTGAGTGAGTTTGCATCTAACTTTGTCAGATATCGTCGATTAACATCCATTGAAGCCCATTGAGGTCGACTGTCACTTTGTGTTGATTGAAAATTTTTAAAGTCTATCTTCCAAATTTGAAGTCGAATTTCAACATTTCTTATATATTTGAGAGAGTTTGCATCTAACTTTGTCAGATATAGGCGATTAACATCCATTGAAGCCCATTGAGGTCGACTGTCACTTTGTGTTGATTGAAAATTTTTAAAGTCTATCTTCCTAATTTGAAGTCGAATTTCAACAGTTCTCATATATTTGAGTGGGTTTGCATCTAACTTTGTCAGATATAGGCGATTAAGATCCATTGAAGCCCATTGAGGTCAACTGTCACTTTGTGTTGATTGAAAATTTTCAAAGTCTATCTTCCTAATTTGAAGTCGAATTTCAACATTTCTCCTATATTTGAGTGAGTTTGCATCTAACTTTATCAGATATCGTCGATTAACATCCATTGAAGCCAATTGAGGTCGCCTGTCACTTTGTGTTGATTGAAAATTTTTAAAGTCTATCTTCCTAATTTGAAGTCGAATTTTAACATTTCTTATATATTTGGGAGAGTTTGCATCTAACTTTGTCAGATATACGCGATTAACATCCATTGAAGCCAATTGAGGTCAACTGTCACTTTGTGTTGATTGAAAATTTTTAAAGTCTATCTTCCTAATTTGAAGTCGAATTTTAACATTTCTTATATATTAGAGTGAGTTTGCATCTAACTTTGTCAGATATACGCGATTAACATCCATTGAAGCCAATTGAGGTCAACTGTCACTTTGTGTTGATTGAAAATTTTCAAAGTCTATCTTCCTAATTTGAAGACGAATTTCAACATTTCTTATATATTTGGGAGAGTTTGCATCTAACTTTGTCAGATATCGTCGTTTAACATCCACTGAAGCCAATTGAGGTCGACTGTCACTTTGTGTTGATTGAAAATTTTCAAAGTCTATCTTCCTAATTTGAAATAGAATTTCAACAGTTCTCATATATTTGAGTGAGTTTGCATCTAACTTTGTCAGATATCGTCGATTAACATCCATTGAAGCCCATTGAGGTCGACTGTCACTTTGTGTTGATTGAAAATTTTTAAAGTCTATCTTCCTAATTTGAAGTCGAATTTTAACATTTCTTATATATTAGAGTGAGTTTGCATCTAACTTTGTCAGATATACGCGATTAACATCCATTGAAGCCAATTGAGGTCAACTGTCACTTTGTGTTGATTGAAAATTTTCAAAGTCTATCTTCCTAATTTGAAGACGAATTTCAACATTTCTTATATATTTGGGAGAGTTTGCATCTAACTTTGTCAGATATCGTCGTTTAACATCCACTGAAGCCAATTGAGGTCGACTGTCACTTTGTGTTGATTGAAAATTTTCAAAGTCTATCTTCCTAATTTGAAATAGAATTTCAACAGTTCTCATATATTTGAGTGAGTTTGCATCTAACTTTGTCAGATATCGTCGATTAACATCCATTGAAGCCCATTGAGGTCGACTGTCACTTTGTGTTGATTGAAAATTTTTAAAGTCTATCTTCCAAATTTGAAGTCGAATTTCAACATTTCTTATATATTTGAGAGAGTTTGCATCTAACTTTGTCAGATATAGGCGATTAACATCCATTGAAGCCCATTAAGGTCGACTGTCACTTTGTGTTGATTGAAAATTTTCAAAGTCTATCTTCCTAATTTGAAGTCGAATTTCAACATTTCTCATATATTTGAGAGAGTTTGCATCTAACTTTGTCAGATATCGTCGTTTAACATCCACTGAAGCCAATTGAGGTCGACTGTCACTTTGTGTTGATTGAAAATTTTCAAAGTCTATCTTCCTAATTTGAAATAGAATTTCAACAGTTCTCATATATTTGAGTGAGTTTGCATCTAACTTTGTCAGATATCGTCGATTAACATCCATTGAAGCCCATTGAGGTCGACTGTCACTTTGTGTTGATTGAAAATTTTTAAAGTCTATCTTCCTAATTTGAAGTCGAATTTCAACAGTTCTCATATATTTGAGTGGGTTTGCATCTAACTTTGTCAGATATAGGCGATTAAGATCCATTGAAGCCCATTGAGGTCGACTGTCACTTTGTGTTGATTGAAAATTTTCAAAGTCTATCTTCCTAATTTGAAGTCGAATTTCAACATTTCTCATATATTTGAGTGAGTTTGCATCTAACTTTGTCAGATATCGTCGATTAACATCCATTGAAGCCCATTGAGGTCGATTGTCAATTTGTGTTGATTGAAAGTTTTCAAAGTCTATCTTCCTAATTTGAAGTCGAATTTCAACATTTCTCATATATTTGAGAGAGTTTGCATCTAACTTTGTCAGATATCGTCGATTAACTTCCATTGAAGCCCATTTAGGTCAACTGTCACTTTGTGTTGATTGAAAATTTTCAAAGTCTATCTTCCTAATTTGAAGTCGAATTTCAACATTTCTCATATATTTGAGTGAGTTTGCATCTAACTTTGTCAGATATCGTCGTTTAACATCCATTGAAGCCCATTGAGGTCGATTGTCAATTTGTGTTGATTGAAAGTTTTCAAAGTCTATCTTCCTAATTTGAAGTCGAATTTCAACATTTCTCATATATTTGAGAGAGTTTGCATCTAACTTTGTCAGATATCGTCGATTAACTTCCATTGAAGCCCATTGAGGTCGACTGTCACTTTGTGTTGATTGAAAATTTTCAAAGTCTATCTTCCTAATTTGAAGTCGAATTTCAACATTTCTCATATATTTGAGTGAGTTTGCATCTAACTTTGTCAGATATCGTCGATTAACATCCATTGAAGCCCATTGAGGTCGATTGTCAATTTGTGTTGATTGAAAGTTTTCAAAGTCTATCTTCCTAATTTGAAGTCGAATTTCAACATTTCTCATATATTTGAGAGAGTTTGCATCTAACATTGTCAGATATCGTCGATTAACTTCCATTGAAGCCCATTTAGGTCAACTGTCACTTTGTGTTGATTGAAAATTTTCATAGTCTATCTTCCTAATTTGAAGTCGAATTTCAACATTTCTCATATATTTGAGTGAATTTGCATCTAACTTTGTCAGATATAGGCGATTAACATCCATTGAAGCCCATTGAGGTCGACTGTCACTTTGTGTTGATTGAAAATTTTTAAAGTCTATCTTCCTAATTTGAAGTCGAATTTCAACATTTCTCATATATTTGAGGAAGTTTGCATCTAACTTTGTCAGATATCGTCGATTAACTTCCATTGAAGCCCATTGAGTTCAACTGTCACTTTGTGTTGATTGAAAATTTTCAAAGTCTATCTTCCTAATTTGAAGTCGAATTTCAACATTTCTCATATATATGAGTGAGTTTGCATCTAACTTTATCAGATATCGTCGATTAACATCCATTGAAGCCCATTGAGGTCGACTGTCACTTTGTGTTGATTGAAAATTTTCAAAGTCTATCTTCCTAATTTGAAGTCGAATTTCAACATTTCTCATATATTTGAGTGAGTTTGCATCTAACTTTATCAGATATCGTCGATTAACATCCATTGAAGCCCATTGAGTTCAACTGTCACTTTGTGTTGATTGAAAATTTTCAAAGTCTATCTTCCTAATTTGAAGTCGAATTTCAACATTTCTCATATATTTGAGTGAGTTTGCATCTAACTTTATCAGATATCGTCGATTAACATCCATTGAAGCCCATTGAGGTCGACTGTCACTTTGTGTTGATTGAAAATTTTCAAAGTCTATCTTCCTAATTTGAAGTCGAATTTCAACATTTCTCATATATTTGTGAGAGTTTGCATCTAACTTTATGAGATATCGTCGATTAACATCCATTGAAGCCCATTGAGGTCGACTGTCACTTTGTGTTGATTGAAAATTTTCAAAGTCTATCTTCCTAATTTGAAGTCGAATTTCAACATTTCTCATATATTTGAGTGAGTTTGCATCTAACTTTGTCAGATATCGTCGATTAACATCCATTGAAGCCCATTGAGGTCGATTGTCAATTTGTGTTGATTGAAAGTTTTCAAAGTCTATCTTCCTAATTTGAAGTCGAATTTCAACATTTCTCATATATTTGAGAGAGTTTGCATCTAACTTTGTCAGATATCGTCGATTAACTTCCATTGAAGCCCATTTAGGTCAACTGTGGTTGATTGTTGATTGAAAATTTTCATAGTCTATCTTCCTAATTTGAAGTCGAATTTCAACATTTCTCATATATTTGAGTGAATTTGCATCTAACTTTGTCAGATATAGGCGATTAACATCCATTGAAGCCCATTGAGGTCGACTGTCATTTTGTGTTGATTGAAAATTTAAAGTCTATCTTCCTCATTTGAAGTCGAATTTCAACAGTTCTCATATATTTGAGTGAGTTTGCATCTAACTTTATCAGATATCATCGATTAACATCCATTGAAGCCCATTGAGGTCGACTGTCACTTTGTGTTGATTGAAAATTTTCAAAGTCTATCTTCCTAATTTGAAGTCGAATTTCAACATTTCTCATATATTTGAGAGAGTTTGCATCTAACTTTGTCAGATATCGTCGATTAACATCCACTGAAGCCAATTGAGGTCGACTGTCACTTTGTGTTGATTGAAAATTTTTAAAGTCTATCTTCCTAATTTGAAGTCGAATTTCAACATTTCTCATATATTGGAGTGAGTTTGCATCTAACTTTGTCAGATATCGTCGATTAACATCCACTGAAGCCAATTGAGGTCGACTGTCACTTTGTGTTGATTGGAAATTTTCAAAGTCTATCTTCCTAATTTGAAGTCGAATTTCAACATTTCTTATATATTCAAGAAAGTTTGCATCTAACTTTGTCAGATATCGTCGATTAACTTCCATTGAAGCCCATTGAGGTCAACTGTCACTTTGTGTTGATTGAAAATTTTCAAAGTCTATCTTCCTAATTTGAAGTCGAATTTCAAGATTTCTCATATATTTGAGTGAGTTTGCATCTAACTTTGTCAGATATCGTCGATTAACATCCATTGAAGGCCATTGAGGTCGACTGTCACTTTGTGTTGATTGAAAATTTTTAAAGTCTATCTTCCTAATTTGAAGTCGAATTTCAACATTTCTCATATATTTGAGGAAGTTTGCATCTAACTTTGTCAGATATCGTCGATTAACTTCCATTGAAGCCCATTGAGATCAACTGTCACTTTGTGTTGATTGAAAATTTTCAAAGTCTATCTTCCTAATTTGAAGTCGAATTTCAACATTTCTCATATATTTGAGTGAGTTTGCATCTAACTTTGTCAGATATACGCGATTAACATCCATTGAAGCCCATTGAGGTCAACTGTCACTTTGTGTTGATTGAAAATTTTCAAAGTTTATCTTCCTAATTTGAAGTGGAATTTCAACATTTCTTATATATTTGAGTGAGTTCGCATCTAACTTCGTCAGATATCGTCGATTAACATCTATTGAAGTCCATCGAGGTCGATTGTCACTTTGTGTTGATTAAAAATTTTTAAAGTCTATCTTCCTAATTTGAAGTCGAATTTCAACATTTCTCATATATTTGAGTGAGTTTGCATCTAACTTTGTCAGATATCGTCGATTAACTTCCATTGAAGCCCATTGAGGTCAACTGTCACTTTGTGTTGATTGAAAATTTTTAAAGTCTATCTTCCTAATTTGAAGTCGAATTTCAACATTTCTCATATATTTGAGGGAGTTTGCATCTAACTTTGTCAGATATCGTCGATTAACTTCCATTGAAGCCCATTGAGGTCAACTGTCACTTTGTGTTGATTGAAAATTTTCAAAGTCTATCTTCCTAATTTGAAGTCGAATTTCAACATTTCTCATATATTTAAGGGAGTTTGCATCTAACTTTGTCAGATATCGTCGATTAACTTCCATTGAAGCCCATTGAAGTCAACTGTCACTTTGTGTTGATTGAAAATTTTCAAAGTCTATCTTCCTAATTTGAAGTCGAATTTCAACATTTCTTATATATTTGAGAGAGTTTGCATCTAACTTTGTCAGATATCGTCGATTAACTTCCATTGAAGCCCATTGAGGTCAACTGTCACTTTGTGTTGATTGAAAATTTTCAAAGTCTATCTTCCTAATTTGAAATCGAATTTCAACATTTCTCATATATTTGAGGGAGTTTGCATCTAACTTTGTCAGATATCGTCGATTAACTTCCATTGAAGCCCATTGAGGTCAACTGTCACTTTGTGTTGATTGAAAATTTTCAAAGTCTATCTTCCTAATTTGAAGTCGAATTTCAACATTTCTCATATATTTGAGTGAGTTTGCATCTAACTTTGTCAGATATACGCGATTAACATCCATTGAAGCCCATTGAGGTCAACTGTCACTTTGTGTTGATTGAAAATTTTTAAAGTCTATCTTCCTAATTTGAAGTCGAATTTCAACATTTCTCATATATTTGAGGGAGTTTGCATCTAACTTTGTCAGATATCGTCGATTAACTTCCATTGAAGCCCATTGAGGTCAACTGTCACTTTGTGTTGATTGAAAATTTTCAAAGTCTATCTTCCTAATTTGAAGTCGAATTTCAACATTTCTTATATATTTGAGAGAGTTTGCATCTAACTTTGTCAGATATCGTCGATTAACTTCCATTGAAGCCCATTGAGGTCAACTGTCACTTTGTGTTGATTGAAAATTTTCAAAGTCTATCTTCCTAATTTGAAGTCGAGTTTCAACATTTCTCAATTATTTGAGGGAGTTTGCATCTAACTTTGTCAGATATCGTCGATTAACTTCCATTGAAGCCCATTGAGGTCAACTGTCACTTTGTGTTGATTGAAAATTTTTAAAGTCTATCTTCCTAATTTGAAGTCGAATTTCAACATTTCTCATATATTTGTGTGAGTTTGCATCTAACTTTGTCAGATATACGCGATTAACATCCATTGAAGCCCATTGAGGTCGACTGTCACTTTGTGTTGATTGAAAATTTTCAAAGTTTATCTTCCTAATTTGAAGTGGAATTTCAACATTTCTTATATATTTGAGTGAGTTCGCATCTAACATTGTCAGATATCGTCGATTAACATCTATTGAAGTCCATCGAGGTCGATTGTCACTTTGTGTTGATTAAAAATTTTTAAAGTCTATCTTCCTAATTTGAAGTCGAATTTCAACATTTCTCATATATTTGAGTGAGTTTGCATCTAACTTTGTCAGATATCGTCGATTAACTTCCATTGAAGCCCATTGAGGTCAACTGTCACTTTGTGTTGATTGAAAATTTTTAAAGTCTATCTTCCTAATTTGAAGTCGAATTTCAACTTTTCTCATATATTTGAGGGAGTTTGCATCTAACTTTGTCAGATATCGTCGATTAACTTCCATTGAAGCCCATTGAGGTCAACTGTCACTTTGTGTTGATTGAAAATTTTCAAAGTCTATCTTCCTAATTTGAAGTCGAATTTCAACATTTCTCATATATTTGAGTGAGTTTGCATCTAACTTTGTCAGATATACGCGATTAACATCCATTGAAGCCCATTGAGGTCAACTGTAACTTTGTGTTGATTGAAAATTTTTAAAGTCTATCTTCCTAATTTGAAGTCGAATTTCAACATTTCTCATATATTTGAGGGAGTTTGCATCTAACTTTGTCAGATATCGTCGATTAACTTCCATTGAAGCCCATTGAGGTCAACTGTCACTTTGTGTTGATTGAAAATTTTCAAAGTCTATCTTCCTAATTTGAAGTCGAATTTCAACATTTCTTATATACTTGAGAGAGTTTGCATCGAACTTAGTCAGATATCGTCGATTAACTTCCATTGAAGCCCATTGAGGTCAACTGTCACTTTGTGTTGATTGAAAATTTTCAAAGTCTATCTTCCTAATTTGAAGTCGAGTTCCAACATTTCTCATATATTTGAGTGAGTTTGCATCTAACTTTGTCAGATATCGTCGATTAACTTCCATTGAAGCCCATTGAGGTCAACTGTCACTTTGTGTTGATTGAAAATTTTCAAAGTCTATCTTCCTAATTTGAAGTCGAATTTCAACATTTCTTATATACTTGAGAGAGTTTGCATCGAACTTAGTCAGATATCGTCGATTAACTTCCATTGAAGCCCATTGAGGTCAACTGTCACTTTGTGTTGATTGAAAATTTTCAAAGTCTATCTTCCTAATTTGAAGTCGAGTTCCAACATTTCTCATATATTTGAGTGAGTTTGCATCTAACTTTGTCAGATATCGTCGATTAACTTCCATTGAAGCCCATTGAGGTCAACTGTCACTTTGTGTTGATTGAAAATTTTTAAAGTCTATCTTCCTAATTTGGAGTCGAATTTCAACATTTCTCATATATTTGAGGGAGTTTGCATCTAACTTTGTCAGATATCGTCGATTAACTTCCATTGAAGCCCATTGAGGTCAACTGTCACTTTGTGTTGATTGAAAATTTTCAAAGTCTATCTTCCTAATTTGAAGTCGAATTTCAACATTTCTTATATATTCGAGAGAGTTTGCATCTAACTTTGTCAGATATCGTCGATTAACTTCCATTGAAGCCCATTGAGGTCAACTGTCACTTTGTGTTGATTGAAAATTTTCAAAGTCTATCTTCCTAATTTGAAGTCGAGTTTCAACATTTCTCATATATTTGAGTGAGTTTGCATCTAACTTTGTCAGATATCGTCGATTAACTTCCATTGAAGCCCATTGAGGTCAACTGTCACTTTGTGTTGATTGAAAATTTTTAAAGTCTATCTTCCTAATTTGAAGTCGAATTTCAACATTTCTCATATATTTGAGGGAGTTTGCATCTAACTTTGTCAGATATCGTCGATTAACTTCCATTGAAGCCCATTGAGGTCAACTGTCACTTTGTGTTGATTGAAAATTTTCAAAGTCTATCTTCCTAATTTGAAGTCGAATTTCAACATTTCTTATATATTTGAGAGAGTTTGCATCTAACTTTGTCAGATATCGTCGATTAACTTCCATTGAAGCCCATTGAGGTCAACTGTCACTTTGTGTTGATTGAAAATTTTCAAAGTCTATCTTCCTAATTTGAAGTCGAGTTTCAACATTTCTCAATTATTTGAGGGAGTTTGCATCTAACTTTGTCAGATATCGTCGATTAACTTCCATTGAAGCCCATTGAGGTCAACTGTCACTTTGTGTTGATTGAAAATTTTTAAAGTCTATCTTCCTAATTTGAAGTCGAATTTCAACATTTCTCATATATTTGTGTGAGTTTGCATCTAACTTTGTCAGATATACGCGATTAACATCCATTGAAGCCCATTGAGGTCGACTGTCACTTTGTGTTGATTGAAAATTTTCAAAGTTTATCTTCCTAATTTGAAGTGGAATTTCAACATTTCTTATATATTTGAGTGAGTTCGCATCTAACATTGTCAGATATCGTCGATTAACATCTATTGAAGTCCATCGAGGTCGATTGTCACTTTGTGTTGATTAAAAATTTTTAAAGTCTATCTTCCTAATTTGAAGTCGAATTTCAACATTTCTCATATATTTGAGTGAGTTTGCATCTAACTTTGTCAGATATCGTCGATTAACTTCCATTGAAGCCCATTGAGGTCAACTGTCACTTTGTGTTGATTGAAAATTTTTAAAGTCTATCTTCCTAATTTGAAGTCGAATTTCAACTTTTCTCATATATTTGAGGGAGTTTGCATCTAACTTTGTCAGATATCGTCGATTAACTTCCATTGAAGCCCATTGAGGTCAACTGTCACTTTGTGTTGATTGAAAATTTTCAAAGTCTATCTTCCTAATTTGAAGTCGAATTTCAACATTTCTCATATATTTGAGTGAGTTTGCATCTAACTTTGTCAGATATACGCGATTAACATCCATTGAAGCCCATTGAGGTCAACTGTAACTTTGTGTTGATTGAAAATTTTTAAAGTCTATCTTCCTAATTTGAAGTCGAATTTCAACATTTCTCATATATTTGAGGGAGTTTGCATCTAACTTTGTCAGATATCGTCGATTAACTTCCATTGAAGCCCATTGAGGTCAACTGTCACTTTGTGTTGATTGAAAATTTTCAAAGTCTATCTTCCTAATTTGAAGTCGAATTTCAACATTTCTTATATACTTGAGAGAGTTTGCATCGAACTTAGTCAGATATCGTCGATTAACTTCCATTGAAGCCCATTGAGGTCAACTGTCACTTTGTGTTGATTGAAAATTTTCAAAGTCTATCTTCCTAATTTGAAGTCGAGTTCCAACATTTCTCATATATTTGAGTGAGTTTGCATCTAACTTTGTCAGATATCGTCGATTAACTTCCATTGAAGCCCATTGAGGTCAACTGTCACTTTGTGTTGATTGAAAATTTTCAAAGTCTATCTTCCTAATTTGAAGTCGAATTTCAACATTTCTTATATACTTGAGAGAGTTTGCATCGAACTTAGTCAGATATCGTCGATTAACTTCCATTGAAGCCCATTGAGGTCAACTGTCACTTTGTGTTGATTGAAAATTTTCAAAGTCTATCTTCCTAATTTGAAGTCGAGTTCCAACATTTCTCATATATTTGAGTGAGTTTGCATCTAACTTTGTCAGATATCGTCGATTAACTTCCATTGAAGCCCATTGAGGTCAACTGTCACTTTGTGTTGATTGAAAATTTTTAAAGTCTATCTTCCTAATTTGGAGTCGAATTTCAACATTTCTCATATATTTGAGGGAGTTTGCATCTAACTTTGTCAGATATCGTCGATTAACTTCCATTGAAGCCCATTGAGGTCAACTGTCACTTTGTGTTGATTGAAAATTTTCAAAGTCTATCTTCCTAATTTGAAGTCGAATTTCAACATTTCTTATATATTCGAGAGAGTTTGCATCTAACTTTGTCAGATATCGTCGATTAACTTCCATTGAAGCCCATTGAGGTCAACTGTCACTTTGTGTTGATTGAAAATTTTCAAAGTCTATCTTCCTAATTTGAAGTCGAGTTTCAACATTTCTCATATATTTGAGTGAGTTTGCATCTAACTTTGTCAGATATCGTCGATTAACTTCCATTGAAGCCCATTGAGGTCAACTGTCACTTTGTGTTGATTGAAAATTTTCAAAGTCTATCTTCCTAATTTGAAGTCGAATTTCAACATTTCTTATATACTTGAGAGAGTTTGCATCGAACTTAGTCAGATATCGTCGATTAACTTCCATTGAAGCCCATTGAGGTCAACTGTCACTTTGTGTTGATTGAAAATTTTCAAAGTCTATCTTCCTAATTTGAAGTCGAGTTTCAACATTTCTCATATATTTGAAGGAGTTTGCATCTAACTTTGTCAGATATCGTCGATTAACTTCCATTGAAGCCCATTGAGGTCAACTGTCACTTTGTGTTGATTGAAAATTTTCAAAGTCTATCTTCCTAATTTGAAGTCGAGTTTCAACATTTCTCATATATTTGAGTGAGTTTGCATCTAACTTTGTCAGATATCGTCGATTAACTTCCATTGAAGCCCATTGAGGTCAACTGTCACTTTGTGTTGATTGAAAATTTTCAAAGTCTATCTTCCTAATTTGAAGTCGAATTTCAACATTTCTTATATACTTGAGAGAGTTTGCATCGAACTTAGTCAGATATCGTCGATTAACTTCCATTGAAGCCCATTGAGGTCAACTGTCACTTTGTGTTGATTGAAAATTTTCAAAGTCTATCTTCCTAATTTGAAGTCGAGTTTCAACATTTCTCATATATTTGAAGCAGTTTGCATCTAACTTTGTCAGATATACGCGATTAACATCCATTGAAGCCCATTGAGGTCAACTGTCACTTTGTGTTGATTGAAAATTTTCAAAGTTCATCTTCCTAATTTGAAGTGGAATTTCAACATTTCTTATATATTTGAGAGAGTTTGCATCTAACTTTGTCAGATATCGTCGATTAACTTCCATTGAAGCCCATTGAGGTCAACTGTCACTTTGTGTTGATTGAAAATTTTTAAAGTCTATCTTCCTAATTTGAAGTCGAATTTCAACATTTCTCATATATTTGAGTGAGTTTGCATCTAACTTTGTCAGATATACGCGATTAACATCCATTGAAGCCCATTGAGGTCAACTGTCACTTTGTGTTGATTGAAAATTTTCAAAGTTTATCTTCCTAATTTGAAGTGGAATTTCAACATTTCTTATATATTTGAGAGAGTTTGCATCTAACTTTGTCAGATATCGTCGATTAACTTCCATTGAAGCCCATTGAGGTCAACTGTCACTTTGTGTTGATTGAAAATTTTCAAAGTCTATCTTCCTAATTTGAAGTCGAATTTCAACATTTCTCATATATTTGAGGGAGTTTGCATCTAACTTTGTCAGATATCGTCGATTAACTTCCATTGAAGCCCATTGAGGTCAACTGTCACTTTGTGTTGATTGAAAATTTTCAAAGTCTATCTTCCTAATTTGAAGTCGAGTTTCAACATTTCTCATATATTTGAGGGAGTTTGCATCTAACTTTGTCAGATATCGTCGATTAACTTCCATTGAAGCCCATTGAGGTCAACTGTCACTTTGTGTTGATTGAAAATTTTCAAAGTCTATCTTCCTAATTTGAAGTCGAATTTCAACATTTCTTATATATTTGAGAGAGTTTGCATCTAACTTTGTCAGATATCGTCGATTAACTTCCATTGAAGCCCATTGAGGTCAACTGTCACTTTGTGTTGATTGAAAATTTTCAAAGTCTATCTTCCTAATTTGAAGTCGAATTTCAACATTTCTTATATATTTGAGAGAGTTTGCATCTAACTTTGTCAGATATCGTCGATTAACTTCCATTGAAGCCCATTGAGGTCAACTGTCACTTTGTGTTGATTGAAAATTTTCAAAGTCTATCTTCCTAATTTGAAGTCGAATTTCAACATTTCTCATATATTTGAGTGAGTTTGCATCTAACTTTGTCAGATATCGTCGATTAACATCCATTGAAGCCCATTGAGGTCAACTGTCACTTTGTGTTGATTGAAAATTTTCAAAGTTTATCTTCCTAATTTGAAGTGGAATTTCAACATTTCTTATATATTTGAGTGAGTTCGCATCTAACTTTGTCAGATATCGTCGATTAACATCTATTGAAGTCCATCGAGGTCGATTGTCACTTTGTGTTGATTAAATATTTTTAAAGTCTATCTTCCTAATTTGAAGTCGAATTTCAACATTTCTCATATATTTGAGTGAGTTTGCATCTAACTTTGTCAGATATCGTCGATTAACTTCCATTGAAGCCCATTGAGGTCAACTGTCACTTTGTGTTGATTGAAAATTTTCAAAGTCTATCTTCCTAATTTGAAGTCGAATTTCAACATTTCTTATATACTTGAGAGAGTTTGCATCGAACTTAGTCAGATATCGTCGATTAACTTCCATTGAAGCCCATTGAGGTCAACTGTCACTTTGTGTTGATTGAAAATTTTCAAAGTCTATCTTCCTAATTTGAAGTCGAGTTTCAACATTTCTCATATATTTGAAGCAGTTTGCATCTAACTTTGTCAGATATACGCGATTAACATCCATTGAAGCCCATTGAGGTCAACTGTCACTTTGTGTTGATTGAAAATTTTCAAAGTTCATCTTCCTAATTTGAAGTGGAATTTCAACATTTCTTATATATTTGAGAGAGTTTGCATCTAACTTTGTCAGATATCGTCGATTAACTTCCATTGAAGCCCATTGAGGTCAACTGTCACTTTGTGTTGATTGAAAATTTTCAAAGTCTATCTTCCTAATTTGAAGTCGAATTTCAACATTTCTCATATATTTGAGGGAGTTTGCATCTAACTTTGTCAGATATACGCGATTAACATCCATTGAAGCCCATTGAGGTCAACTGTCACTTTGTGTTGATTGAAAATTTTTAAAGTCTATCTTCCTAATTTGAAGTCGAATTTCAACATTTCTCATATATTTGAGGGAGTTTGCATCTAACTTTGTCAGATATCGTCGATTAACTTCCATTGAAGCCCATTGAGGTCAACTGTCACTTTGTGTTGATTGAAAATTTTCAAAGTCTATCTTCCTAATTTGAAGTCGAATTTCAACATTTCTTATATATTTGAGAGAGTTTGCATCTAACTTTGTCAGATATCGTCGATTAACTTCCATTGAAGCCCATTGAGGTCAACTGTCACTTTGTGTTGATTGAAAATTTTCAAAGTCTATCTTCCTAATTTGAAGTCGAATTTCAACATTTCTTATATATTTGAGAGAGTTTGCATCTAACTTTGTCAGATATCGTCGATTAACTTCCATTGAAGCCCATTGAGGTCAACTGTCACTTTGTGTTGATTGAAAATTTTCAAAGTCTATCTTCCTAATTTGAAGTCGAATTTCAACATTTCTCATATATTTGAGTGAGTTTGCATCTAACTTTGTCAGATATACGCGATTAACATCCATTGAAGCCCATTGAGGTCAACTGTCACTTTGTGTTGATTGAAAATTTTCAAAGTTTATCTTCCTAATTTGAAGTGGAATTTCAACATTTCTTATATATTTGAGTGAGTTCGCATCTAACTTTGTCAGATATCGTCGATTAACATCTATTGAAGTCCATCGAGGTCGATTGTCACTTTGTGTTGATTAAAAATTTTTA